>NW_027456977.1:0-217171 GCF_040206685.1 Ascaphus truei
GCGGCTCGGGGAACGAACCGTAAAAACCATGGCTGCTTTCAGTGGGTTTATTCTACCTGATACGACCAAGGCTGCATCTGTATAGTAATGTTTGGTAGATTGCTCAAGGACCTTGTAGACAAAATTGGTTGATTTGGAAACCATTCACTGAAAAATCTGATATCTGTCTTGTCCAGTTGGTTGTTTAGGAACTGCGGTCTCTTTTATGGTGAGAAGCAATGTGCTGTACTGTACAATCAATGGTGCATTAACTTTCATTTATGTGAATGGAAGTGACGTCACTGTTATAATGGTGCATTACTTCACTTCACAGAGGGTGTGTCATTGCAGATGGAAAGCTTGTGTGATCTGAGTTAGCATTATGTCAATGTTTTGTCACATTGTTACATCATGACAGAATATATTCACTAGCCCCTATTCTACAGCATACGTAACAGAACATTGTACATCTATCAAAGATCTCGCGGCAAACCCGGCTGGTTTTTATTAGTTTTGGGGAGTTCCCCGGAGCTGAATCTTACTATATGCTGGTGCAAATTACTGGTATAAAGCCTCCAGGGAAATTAAATGTCCGTTCAAATCGCAGGCCAATAGGAAGCTGGAATCATGGCCATTTAAATCTCCTGCTTCCACAGCGGTAACTTCACCGAAGGTATGTCTGGAACTAGGAGGTCACAGAGCTGAAAATAATGCAGGTCATGGGACTTGTCCAATCCAGTTACAAAAACAACTGCAGAATAAATACACAGTGTTAAAGCTGAACAATTATTGACTTTTTTTAGATCTTTAAAATGTAATTGATAACGTTATAAATTTTCATTTTCCAGGTAACAGAGAAGATATTTCTCTTGGATATCTTGAACATAAAAGTACCAATGCTTCCCGTTCTTTTGCTTCTCCTCTAAAAGTCTCCATTGCCACACAACTGAAAAGATTTATTGGTAGACACAATAGACAGTTGGCGTCGGATAGTACAGCAGGAGCATGTAAGCAGACACTTTGTTTTACGGAAGGGGAGGACAGTGAAACAGATAAGCCAGAATCTGTGGACTGTAACGACTCTAATTTCTCTGAATTCGGGGATGTCACTCTTGCTGACTTTTATCCGAATATGATACAATTTTTCAGCAGACTGATGGAAATCCAAAGCAAAAAATGGGCAGCCGTTAATGTACTTCAATACTACAGACGCAATGTTTGGTACGCTAACAAGCACAAGACAGATCTTACCAGAGTAAAAAGAGAGATTCCCACATCCAGGCTTTCAAAGTCGCTGCTGGGCCCAATTTCTAAGAAAGAGAAAGCGTGTTGCACTGTTAATTATGAGGCAAATTCCCACATGCCTTGGAGACCTGAAGATACAAGCGATTTGAACAATTCCGGTATTGCTGAACGTGGGCAGAGGAGCTTGTGCTCCAGAGATCCTTACACAGAACAAAGTCTTCAAGTTGCAAAGCCGAATCTACTGCAAGCTTCTTTTTTGTCACATACCCTTCCCACAGACCAGACTTTTACTAACGAAATCTGTAATGAGAGCGGCATCGCATCAAGGCCAGAATGTTTGCGTAAAAGTGACGCATGGTTTACCAGATGTGTACTTCCATGTTCTTCATTATTGGGTCCAAGAGAAAGCTATCAAGTTGGTGAATCGCCATCAAAACTGTTGTCTGCGGCGTTGCTGAATCAAAGGAAGCTGGAGAATTGTGAGATAAAGTCACCAGCACAGACTTCTAACCATGTATGGCTGATTATGTGGCCCAAAGAGATTCAAGGCACCATAAGAAGAAGGCATTCTTTTTCCACATTTCCTATAGTGAAAAGTCCTGCTAAAACCAGTTCAGAACTTAAAACCGTGTACAGGAAACTAGTTTTAGGGGATCCACATCCGATGTTTTTGCCCAGGCGAAGAATCCTAAACGCAATTAGCCAAGAAACGCAAGTATCAGAAACTGTAAATGCTCTGATCAATTCACCAGTGTCAAGCAGACGTAAAAGGGCAGCAAGTGATGATCTGTCTTTTTCAAAGCTTAAAAGGCACAGAAGTATACCAGAAAGCCATATGTCGGGTGCATTGCAGCCACAATCTTATTATATAGCAAACCGGTGTCCCCAGTGGGAAAGGACTGGCATGACTGAGAGTGTTTTCGAAGCCTCGTACAATGGCAACTCTAGTCATTATCCAGTAAGTCAATCTGCCTTTTTGGTCTTGCAAATGTATTTTACTGTTATGGTTCTAGAACAGAGTGCATACTGACTAAGCCAAAGTCTGTTTTCTAATCTTCCTCCTGGATATAGTGCAGTGTATGGGTTCTCTCCCTCCCCACCCACCTTATTGAATCAAATCAAAACTGTAACTCTGATCCTTTGTTCCAAAAATACGCTTTAGTTGAATTTTAGCCATTTGAGCTTTTTGGAGTAGAACGGTCCGTGAATGCCAGTGCCTGTTACTAGTCTCTTTGCCTCAGCTTGCAGAGCTGGGATCTTTTTTCACTTTGTAGGCTATCGTTCTGTGCAAATTAGTGCATTAGAAAGTTCTGCTGGATCCCACTTCAGAGCTGACTGCAAATTGCTCTGAAGTAGTTTTATAGCAACTTGTAATTGTGTGTGTCTGCGACACTTTCTCTCAATCTTCTCACTTGGGCACCTTAGCTAGGCTATTGGCTGGTTATATCCATCACACATTCATATTTAATATAATTGCACACATGCTTGGTAATTAATTTGTTATTCCTAACATTTGAGTTGTCCTGAGAAGATTGTTGAGAAAAACTGATTATAGTGAGTGCAAACTTTTTTTGAAGTGAAACTTCCTTAGTGGCACCTCATTCGTGATGGGGCAAAAAAGAATTGTGGAGACAGAAATGAAACGGATGTGACGTCAGTGCTGGCAGTTGAGGCCGGGCTGTGTTCTGGCTCAGCCCGACCCCAACACTGACATCACACCCGCTCCACAAATCAGATCGCCGCCGGCGCCGCTCCTAATCGCTCCCCCCCCTAAGCCCCCTCCCCCCCCCAGCCCCACCCCCCCCACACATCGTGACAAATGCGGCGCTCCAAACGGCCGCTGCCATGCCGCGCATGCGCAGTTGTGACGGCGCCGCTGATTCCCCGCCCGTTCCCCACCCATTGATATGCTGCGCATGCCCGGTAGTCATGGCGACGCTCGAGACGCCATGACTCTCCTCACAGGGACACTGAAGCCCACACTGCTCCCCGGGGCTCTATGCAGGCACTGATCTCCTGCGGCCTCTCCTCCCGGTGCATGCCCCGGCCGAGGCATAGAACTGCTCCGGAAACGGGGGGGGGAGGAGGGGGGTGATGAGTGCGCTGCGTCCCCCACGTCCCCCACAGCACCATCAGAAGCCTCCGAGTTGGCTCCAGCTGACGATGACGCGCTTCTCCCTCTCCCCCCGCCGACACTGCCTCCATCTCCTCTGTGACGCGATCTGGTAGGAACGGGGGGGGGGGAATGCTGAAAGGGTCTGGGTGCAGGGAAAGGATAAGGGTGCTGGGGGGAGGACAAGTGTGCTGGGGGGAGGACAAGTGTGCTGGGGAGAGTCAGGAGAAAGGGGGGCAGGACACACACACACACACACACATACATACACACTGACACATACACACTGACACATACACACATACTGACTCACATACACACACACTGACTCACATACACACACACACATACACACTGACTGACACACACACTGACACACACCCCCACACACTCACTGACCCCCTCCCCCACACACTGACTGACCCCACCCACTGACTGACCCCCCCCACACACACTGACTGACCCCCCCCACCCCCCCCACACACTGACTGACCCCCACACCCCCCCCACACACTGACTGACCCACCCACCCACCCCCGTCACTGACTGACCCCCCACCCCCCCCCACACACTGACTGACCCACCCACCCCCCCACACACTGACTGACCCCCCCCCACACACTGACTGACCCACCCACCCCCCCCACACACTGACTGACCCACCCACCCCCCCCACACACTGACTGACCCACCCGCCCCCCCCCACACACACTGACTGACCCCCCCCCCCCACACACACTGACTGACCCCCCCCCCCACACACACACTGACTGAACCCACCCCCCCCGACACACACTGACTGACCCACCCCCCCCCCCCACCACTGACTGACCCACCCACACCCCCCCCACAGTGACTGACCCACACACTGACTGACCCACCCACCCCCCCCCCACACACTGACTGACCCACCCCCCCCCACACACTGACTGACCCACCCACCCCCCCACACACTGACTGACCCACCCACCCCCACACACTGACTGACCCACCCACCCCCCCCACACACTGACTGACCCCCCCCCCCACACACTGACTGACGCACCCACCCCCCCCACACACTGACTGACCCCCCCACCCCCCCCCACACACTTACTGACCCACCCACCCCCCCACACACTGACTGACCCACCCCCCCCCCCCACACACTGACTGACCCACCCACCCCCCCCCCACACACTGACTGACCCACCAACCCCCCCCCCACACTGACTGACCCACCCACCCCCCCCACACACTGACTGACCCACCCACCCCCCCACACACTGACTGACCCACCCACCCCCCCTACACACTGACTCACCCACCCCCCCACACACTGACTGACCCACCCACCCCCCCACACACTGACTGACCCACCCACCCCCCCACACACTGACTGACCCACCCACCCCCCCCACACACTGACTGAACCCCCCACACACTGACTGACCCACCCACCCCCCCCCACACACTGACTGAGCCACCCACCCCCCCCACACACTGACTGACCCACCCACCCCCCCACACACTGACTGACCCACCCACACCTCCCCGCACACTGACTGACTGACTGACCCACCCACACCTCCCCGCACACTGACTGACTGACCCACCCACACCTCCCCGCACACTGTCTGTCTGACTGACCCACCCACACACACCTCCACGCACAATGACTGACTGACCCACCCACCCACACTTCCCCGCACACTGACTGACTGACCCACCCACCCACACTTCCCCGCACACTGACTGACTGACCCACCCACACCTCCCCGCACACTGACTGACTGACCCACCCACACCTCCCCGCACACTGACTGACTGACCCACCCACACCTCCCCGCACACTGACTGACTGACCCACCCACACCTCCCCGCACACTGACTGACTGACCCACCCACACCTCCCCGCACACTGACTGACTGACCCACCCACACCTCCCCGCACACTGACTGACTGACCCACCCACACCTCCCCACACACTGACTGACTGACCCACCCACACCTCCCCGCACACACTGACTGACCCACCCACCCCCCACACACTGACTGACCCACCTACCCCCCCCACACACTGACTGACCCACCCACCCCCCCCCCACACACTGACTGACCCACCCACCCCCCCCCCACACTGACTGACCCACCCACCCCCCCACACACTGACTGAACACACACTGACTGACCCACCCACCCCCCTACACACTGACTCACCCACCCCCCCACACACTGACTGACCCACCCACCCCCCCCACACACTGACTGACCCACCCACCCCCCCACACACTGACTGACCCACCCACCCCCGCCCCCCACACACTGACTGAACCCCCCACACACTGACTGACCCACCCACCCCCCCCCACACACTGACTGACCCACCCACACCCCCCACACACTGACTGACACACTGACTGACTCACCCACCCCCCCACACACTGACTGACCCACCCACACCTCCCCGCACACTGACTGACTGACTGACCCACACCTCCCCGCACACTGACTGACTGACTGACCCACCCACACCTCCCCGCACACTCACTGACTGACCCACCCACACCTCCCCGCACACTGTCTGTCTGACTGACCCACCCACACACACCTCCACGCACAATGACTGACTGACCCACCCACCCACACTTCCCCGCACACTGACTGACTGACCCACCCACCCACACTTCCCCGCACACTGACTGACTGACCCACCCACACCTCCCCGCACACTGACTGACTGACCCACCCACACCTCCCCGCACACTGACTGACTGACCCACCCACACCTCCCCGCACACTGACTGACTGACCCACCCACACCTCCCCGCACACTGACTGACTGACCCACCCACACCTCCCCGCACACTGACTGACTGACCCACCCACACCTCCCCGCACACTGACTGACTGACCCACCCACACCTCCCCGCACACTGACTGACTGACCCACCCACACCTCCCCGCACACTGACTGACTGACCCACCCCTCCCCGCACACTGACTGACTCACCCACACCTCCCCACACACTGACTGACTGACCCACCCCTCCCCGCACACTGACTGACTCACCCACCCCTCCCCGCACACTGACTGACTCACCCACACCCCCCCGCACACTCTGACCCACCCAAACACTGACTGACACACACACTGACTTACACATACACACTGACTGACACACATACACACACACTGACTGACACACACACACACACTGACTGACACACACACTGACTGACTGACTGACATACACACACACACACTGACTGACTGACACACACACTGACACACATACACACAAGGAATTCACACTTAGTGCAAATAGCTAATACATGGGATGTGTGCCGAGCACGCGCATTCTAAGTCAAATTTATTTGCGTTTTGTAACTGAAATTGTATTTTGATTTTTAATTAAAACATCACCAACACAAATACAATTTATGTGACAAAAGTCAAAGAAGTTTCACTTACTATGCGCGTGCTCAGCACACACAGCTTTTTTTTTTTTTTTTAATGTTGCAGTGGTCTCAATTTTGTACTTTAAACTGTGAAGGGCTAACAAAGTTGAAGAGACAATGTTATATTGCTTAATCCTTATTGCATCGCCAGTTTACATTCTTAAGTCGGACGGCACGTGCTCCTAGAAAGTATGCCAAATTTCCTGTTCTTTTGGTGACCGGTTTAAATTCAAATAATGTTTATTAGCAATGTTTAGTAGTTAAGGTAAGAAATAATAAGTCTGTGCTTTGCATAATATAGAACTATTTGATTTGCAGAATGAATATCCTGCTCTTTCAAATCGTACATTATCTCTGAGTCCAAGTGCCTCTGGTAAGTTGTTTAGAACACTTAGCAATGTATTTCATTATCAATTTGCAGTGCAAGTTCATTTTACAATAATTTGGTGTACTCTGGGTGACAGAGATTTGGGAACAGGTACAGAGAAAAACAATCTTACCTAATTGATTGTCAAATCTGTAGTTAACCTGTTGAGAAGCAGACTTCACACACGTTTTGAATTATTTTTGAGTATGGAACGAGTAGATATACTGACATATTTATGGTATGATGACCAAGAGAGAACATCGATATAGGAAGGTGCAGTGCAGCAGGTTTTCTGTTATAGGTATTATTTTGTTACTCATCACAGCACAGTTTTCTCTTGCCAACTTACCTATGATATTATCTCACTTCAAATGTGTATTGACTGTCTAATTCCAATGAAAACAACATGTTTACAACAGAAGTAAATTACGACAGCCTGTCATTCCTATGACCAAATCTCGGTATATGAATTTTCATTCTGCTTCAAGGTTCTTTGGCTCAGAGGGGATACAGCTGGAGCCCAAGAGGTCCCAATACTTGGAGCTCACCTAGAAGAGTACAAAGGACCAACACCAGGTATGGTGAAATGACGGTAACTTCTAAAAAATGGAACAAAGGATTTAGTAACATAAGCTTTCTTCAGTACTCCTTAGTTTAATTTGAAACCTGATTTAGCTGTTGAGCAGCCAGTAAAAATCCATGTGTTTTTTCATTTCTTAACTATTTGTTTGAAAGCATAAATGTGCATTGTTTCTGTTTTTTGTTTTTAAAGGCACAATGTTTAGTATCAAATCCTGGTTTGGCTGTTGTTATTACCATCACAGTTTGGTTAATATATGGAGTCGTGATAAATGTTCCTGTAAAACATGTCACGAGAGCTGAATGTCAGATGTAAAAGAAGTACAGTACAAGCATAAATGCAACTGTACACATTATATTATCTCTCACCACATTTAACATGCATTCCAATTAGGGAGTGTTTACCGCATTCTCGTCCCTGAGCACTTCACTAATCTGCGGGTAGAGAATTTCTCCTATGGAAAAAGAGTACAATAGAAAGAAAGCCATGTTGATAAATGTCACGTAGATGCTTGAGTGTATGAAAGGGATCAACCACAAAACGGGTCTCTAAATACCTTTACAAGTCTGTAGGGGAGTGTCTTGATTGTTTATCACTTTCCCTTGACCGGGGACACATTTATGACCTGAAATCGAGGACTTTCATTTATTTCGACTTTAATCAGAGTATAAAAGACTCCATAAGTCTCTCCAAGTACTTAACCAGCACCATCATATTCCAGATAACCCCTCAGATATATACATATTAAATGTAATTTGTGGGTGAAATTAATGTATCTGCAACTGGTTACATGTAAAAATGTGTAGAATATCATTATAACAACCACGTACATTGGTTTGTACACCAACACATACTGTACAAAACATTTAATTCTTGCTAGCCTGTAGTTGTAAAGACATACCAACCCCATGGTAACTCCATTTAAATCTGGTTTTAATGGATCCTTTGGAGAGAACGTCCTTAGAATTGCAAATCTGAGTACACGCGATCCGTCTTGGTCGCCCCAGCTGTCATTTTCATATAAAGAATTAGAGAGCCGGCATTCCCTTATATATTTTAGTACATGGGCCTGCACTTGGAACCTAAGCTTTTGACACAGACGCAAGGCAGAACTTAACCAGGGTATTAACCTTACTAAATGTGTTCATCATACCGCACACAAAAGCAATATTTACTATATTGTGACTATATAAATTCAATTGAATAATAATTAAATGTTGAATCATAATTATTACTCCAGTAACTATATGGGGCAGACTTTGTAGCAGGCTTTCCAGAAATAACGAGACCACACACCAGGCAACCTGAATTCCAAGATGTATTGCAGGTAAGTGGTACAAACACCCAACGTTTCGGTCCTACAAACTGGACCGAAACGTCGGGTGTTTGTGCCACTTACCTGCAATACATCTTGGAATTCAGGTTGCCTGATGTGCGGTCTCGTTCTTTCTGGAAAGCCTGCTACAAAGTCTGCCCGGTGAGGATACTTTTGTCTATCTGCTTATTATGGGACAAGCACCTACAATCACTTTTATACACGAGAATGCCATCTGTTCATATATATATATATATATATATATATATATATATATATATATATATATATATATATATATATATAGTCAATCGGTGCTAGAGGTATCATATGGTTCTCTTGGTGGCTCTAACAGGTTGTGGTGGTCCCTACTGACATGTCCTAGCACTGTGCTTGAGCTCAGAGGGATCGCGAGACTGAGATCCGTGTTCTGCATTCAGTTTCCATCCCCCCTACGCTCCTCACATTGAAGTGGCAGTTGTGAAGTGGGGGAAAAGTAGCCAGGGCGTGGCAGGTTCTCTTGCACTCTCCTAGGGGCTGAGGCCTATTGTTCATCAGGATTTTTACTGTTTCCCTTATGGAAATATGCAGCCCAGAAGACTCCCATTCATACACAAATACTACAGTATTACTACCAACTCTGACTCCAGTTAGGCATGTGGTGTATTTCTGTCTCTGTGCCGCACAGATTGTATTTACAGTAACTAATTTCACGTACATTTTGCTGAAGATGGCATCTCACCAGAGCTTGTAGTAAATAATACATTTGTAAAGCGTGGCGAATATTTGGAAATGTCACTAATTATTTGTTTGTGGCGGAAGTCCCAAATTGACCAGTTTTGCTCATTTGTGTAACATTTTTATCTCCAGTCGCGACATTAAAATAGAATACGTAGAACCTGCCAATGTATAAACTGTTGAAACTTCTCTTAAGGGTTAACGTGAAAGTTGTGTACATTCTAGTTATGATAAATTAAGTTAACCACATGCTCCATAGATCCTGGTAGATTAGTGAATGCCAGATATGGGGGGGGGGGGGGTGAAGAAGTAACAGCATTAGAGACCCCCTGTATTTGTCTTTTTCATCTCTTTGTATTTGTGAAGAGTTATGGGATATTAAAGATTTCTAAAATACTGCTCTTCTTTTTAGCATCTACAGGAAATTGAGCTACAAGTAAGATATTGACTCGGCTGCTGAGAACTGCAAGATCATTTTTGAAATATGTATATTTTTGTACTGATTCATGCTTAAGCAATCCCTTTGCTGGTTGCATTTTATCCTAAGAGTAAATCATTAAAGTCCTTTTAGGTTGCCTACAAATGTAGGCAAATCTAGCATTCCTGGAGCCACGGCAGAAAAAAAACAAACATCCCTAGGCTCCAGGGAAGGTAAAAGCCACGGCTTCCTGTGGGAGAGGGTTCATTCCTTGTATCTGTCCCTAGGCACTATCGATGCCTGCTGCCGGGGAACGCTGTGGTCACAAGCCTGTGGCTTTCCTAGCTTATAGGTAAATTTAGTTTAGCTACACCTGTATTAAGCATCTGCACATTTTACAACGGGAGTCCACAGCTGTACATCTCCAGTTTCTGCATTGTCCCTTATGTAGGTGAAGGTGGATATTGCTCTCCATCGCCTATCTCCCAGGAGCTATAATACGCACGTGAAAATGTTGTCATAGAACTCAGTTGGTCATGTCATGAGATGCGCCGTAACATCACGGAATCCAACATTTCCATTCTTGACGCGTATTTCGTGTGCCGACTGAGAATAAACCTGTAAACCTTTTGTGTGGATAGGAAGTCTCAGCTATATTACTAACGTGTTAAGTGGATTTGAAATGCAGATTTGGGGAAATCTGAATTCGCCGCATTTTATCCTTTTTTTACTTCCAATTAGCAAGTAAATTCAGTTGAGTTGAAAAGCATGGTTTTAATGTTAGGATACATTTTTAATCGAGGCAATTGTGTAACTGATAACGGGATATTCCTGTAATGTACATGTTTTTTTTTTATTTTAACTGCCACTTAGTGTGTCTAGTTCAACTGTTTCTTAATTGTAAAAACATTTCTATTTAGATCCGTTTTATCCAAATGTAATACTTATTTTAAATATTGTGGCGATTCTTTTCTTTTTTTTAAATTTTTTTATTATTATTTTAAAACACCGATTGCCCAGTTATACAAATACTATGGAAACCTCAACATTTATGCTGAAAGATGTAAATATTTTCAACAGTATGGTTGTGTTCACTAAACCTGTATATGGTTACTTTTATACAGTATTTGTTCAATGTAATGTTTTTGTGAGTTAATATTGTGGAACTGTCATTAAACTTTGTGGTTTACTATATAAAATACTTCGTCTTGTATAGTTATTGTTTTTGTATGTCCAGATTTTGTGAAAATATTCATGTTCTCAAAAAAAAGCAAGAAAGTTATATTTCCTGAAATTGAAGTTTACTGCACGATCCTAACACACTACACCTGTATAGCAAGTCCTCTACTATATGTTCTCACCATATATAAGGCCAGCATTTAGCAACAAGTCACGTTCATTCAACACTGAATGATGCATAAAATATACCTGGCTGTTAGAGGGCATACTTTTTACAATAACTTGTTCTCCTTGAATTATTCTAAGGATTTTGTATTGGGTGCAAGAATGTAAACTGGTTTGGCATTCCCTTCCGTAGGTGTAAAATGTATTACTTTGCCTCATAATGTATTGTTTTTTTAATCTGTAGCCTGCCTTTACATGCACAATCCTAGTTTACCAAAACATATATACAGCTCAACCCCATTATAAGGCGATCCGTTACAACGCGAATCTGCTTATACCGCGATGCAAGCGTGGCTCCCACTTTTCTTATTTATGAATACTTAACACGATTATTGATATCTTAAATACTTTCTTGTACAATGCATACAATTATACATTATTTCTAACGCGATCTGCTTATAGCGCGATGTGATTCTTTGGACCCCAAGAAAAGCGTTATAAGGGGGTTGAGCGGTATAATGAAAATGTAGCAATGAAATGGTCTTTGTTTAAACAAATGTAATCAGACTTTAAAACATGTCTGCTTTAACTTCTTTTAAGTAAAATTTTATTTTCATCAAGGACCTCTTAATGAGGGGGTGGGAGTCTTCTCAATTACGCATTCAATCTTTAATTGCCAAGACCTTGATTTTTCTTGGACCTCTAACCATAACATTGAAGAAGGTGTAAT
The DNA here is from genome assembly GCF_040206685.1 of Ascaphus truei. NCBI lineage: Eukaryota > Metazoa > Chordata > Amphibia > Anura > Ascaphidae > Ascaphus > Ascaphus truei. Next base: position 12,272 of record NW_027456977.1, read on the forward strand.
GAAGGGAGCTTTGCTTGTGCTTATTCATTAAGGCTTGATAAAGATTACTTTGGTACAGTAACTGAAATGTCAAATATTAATGTTTTGAGTGCCTGTTTCTGGTTTTCATATTCTTTTCATAGGCAGAGATACTAGGGTTTAGTTAATCTTGAAATTCCTTTCAGATTTAGCAGGTCAATCAATGTCAGACTGTTCTTGGAACAACCAGTGCTGTGTCGTCATGGTTTTAGTACAGCAGTGTTATTTTGTTGATATGTGAACCTTCAGTTGCTTAGGTACTTGCAAAGAATATTACTATATAAGTGGTAACACAACCATTATTGTACATAGCATCCCCTGGGGTTACAGATGGGACAATGGGGGTTATTAATTCATCTGTAATGGCACCATCGAGTGGAAATTGCCATTGACATCCATGGGAGTTTGTGTGCCATAGTGCCTCTATCGGCTCCATCTCAATTGAATGAATAACACCCAATATGTATTTTGTACACTCCCTAAGCAAAATAAGTGGTTTGACGTAAACTTAATTAGAGAATAAACAAATATATACAGTATAGATATAGGCAGCAACGTTAAAAATTCTAGGGAAATTACCTCTGCGCTGGGCTGTGATCGTGCTTGGCCGCACTTGAGCCGCGGTCCACCACGTGATGCACGGGGAACTTGTATCGCGCCTCATCTGTATATAGATCTAGGTCATACACTTTTCATTGATCACATCATGGGTGAAGGGGATCAGGATAAATATCTAGCTCTGGGTCTTTTCAATATTTGACATTCTTCTGAAGTTTTCCAACTCTTGACAAATATACACAATGTTGGTCAGAGATACGAAGTTTAACTTGGGTGGATATTCTCTTTGTTTTTTATTATAACGGATGCAGTTCTTTAATGCGTGCTAATATCTGTTCCAAATCTACCCGTAATCTTTCAGGAACCCTATACAAAGCAACGTACAGATTCCTTTTTATCTACTTCTAAAACTTGTCACAATTTTTGTATAATCTTGTAACTTTGACCCAGTTAATCGAAAAATCATAAACTCCCTCGACAAAATAATTAAATCAATGCTTCTCATTGATTGTAGGTGGACTGCAAATATTATAAATTTTACTTCAAGTAGCTGTATACCACAGTGCATTTATTTTCTATCACCACTGAAGATCTAATGATTAGATTAGTTTATGCTATATTTACGGGTATTATATATACACCGATTTTTATTGCTAGTGTTTATTTTTATATTTATCACTAATGTATCCACCTTTAATATTTATACTGGTTTGTTTTTGTTAGTTTTGTATAGCACACAGTGCATTTTATGCGATTTTAGTATTGATTATATCATTTTTCTAACAATAATATCATACTATTAGCCGTTTTCGATTGTGTGTTGAATCAGCAGAGCTGATTCCAGTCTTCTTTGAGCTTTTTTCGCCGTGTTTACGTGGACTTTGCCCTATAAAACTGGCTATGACACATCAACCAATCAACTCCTGAGGAAGTCACGCAACGTGACGAAACGCGTAGAGACATGGTGACGTCATCTCAGGCGGGCGTGTGGGAGGAGGTACTGTGTTCTCGTTACCTTTCAGCTGCTCTGCCTGTATTTCCAACGGTGCATTACAGAAGGAAGCTCTTTTGAGCACTTGAAACGCTGCAGGGCTCGTGGCAGGAGTCAGATGCAGCTACACCAGATGCACAGTATCACTATGCCCCCCACCCCCCCCCCCCCTGCTCCTGTAGATGACGCCCCATACAGTTTCTCTCCAATGTACATGTTATTTTAACCTTTTGTAAGTGTATCTCCTAAGGACACTCTCCTTAATAAATTTACCCATTTTTGTACACAGTTACGCGCTATGAAGCGTGTGCTTTTTTTTGTGTTATGTATTAAAATATATTGAGAATTAAAAAAAATATATATATATATTATATACATATAACCCCTCTTTATTTTACCTCAGATTATATGGCCTATCACTGAGGTGGGAGCCTGAGTCCTATGGGTTATTGTTTAATTCTTATAGTGTGAGCTACATGTTGTGTGAGACTGTAGTGACAAGATACAACACAGTGGTAATGAATTATAACAATTTTTATATTCTCATAGCTATAATTTGTGGTGTTGCATATCTCATATGAATTAGTACGGTGACTTAATCTCAGAATCACTCCATACACATATTTAAGCAAACTATACCAACAGTGCGAACGCTGTGCAAACAAATAATAACTTTTATTTCTGTCTGGCCTCCCAATCATGGGGTACTGGCCTGTAGATCCTGGTGCGCTAGCACAATCGTTGCAGCTCATAAACTGTGTGTGTGTTGCAGGCCTGGTGCTTCATAAAGATCAAACTGATGGCAATATAACTGCAGTTTAAATCCTTTGTGGGTTAGCTCACCCACTCCAACCTGGTGTAATTCATGCACAGCCGGGCTCCCTAATCTCTCTCTGTAGTAGCCTCACTCCCTCGGCTCCCTTTCCAACTGTCACTCCACTGGCTAAGCACAGTCACATGGTCCAGTGGAATGTAATTCTTAAAGGGGCCATGTCCTGTGCTGATAGCAGATACAGGGGGTTACAGTAGTATCAATCACAAAATCTGAGTGGGAATCAGGTAGTCCATGTGTAATCCCAAATAGTAAAGTGAATCCAAGTTTCCTCCGTGGATTAGTCTGAGTTACTGGTATCCTCTGAGAACATATTGAATGGGTGAAATGACATCACAATACCGTGCAGGTCATAGTACAATGAGTAATGGAATGGAGTGTTGTTCTAAGGTTCTAAGGTTTCTATGTTTCTTTATGAAGTTCAGATGCATCAGACCTTGACTCAACAGTGATTATCCCTGAAGCCTTTCATATTCTCTCCACACAACTTTCTGCTGAGGTCTGTCACTTTTATCTTACTTATTTATGGTACCAACGTCTCCGTCTGCTGATGAAGGCCCCATAGCTGACCAAAACATTGGTATCATTTCTTGACCACAATACAAACTTTTTTGATTCACTCAGTGTGCTGTGTCCTTTATCCAAGTTCCTGCCTGGGTATTGTACGTTATATATGGTTAATCGTAGATACATGCTGGGCTGCCAAGAGTGAGTTCGGGCCCCGGTGAAATGTTTTTTTCCGGGACACTTAGCAGCTCTTTTCTCTCCCGCACTTAGATGTGTGGCCGCCTCTTTGCTTACGGCCTCCTTCTCCATCTGAACCACAGCGTAAAATGACGCCGCTGACGTCACCGTGACGGTGTCGCGTTGCCATGATAACACGACGTTCTGATGTCATTTAATACTGCGGTTCAGAAGGAGAAGGAGGGCGGCAGCAAGGAGTGACAAATAATGATACTACCGAGAAAGCGAAAACATGCAATATAGTCGGGTCCCGGGCCCCCTTTCAGACCCTGTTAATTTGTACCAGCTTCTCCCCCCTTTTCCTTTGTAGTGGTGTGTGTGCACATTTTAAGTTTTGGTGGGTGAAAAAGGCAACAAAAAACCTCCATCGTTAGCATATAGCCAATAAAGAATATCACTTGTGAGCACAATCACATGTCTTAGACAGGTCTACAAACCTGCCTTTCACCATTATCATCTAGCATACAGTGCTTCCACTGCAGCAAGGGATTCTGGGATATGAATGTGCTCACAAGTGATATTCTTTATTGGCTATATGCTAACGCTGGAGATTTTTTGTTGCCTTTTTCACCCACCATGACTTAAAATGTGTTAGGTAAATCCACCCAGCCTTGAAAATTGCAAAGCCAGTACAACAAACCTCACATTGATGAGACCCATTAAGGTTGAAGCATGTCTGTGCGTGGTTTGACTGGCTTTGCATCTAATCCCATGCTGTGCGTAAAAGCTGTGTGAACAGCAGAGCATTTGCTTATATGGGGTCCATGTAAATGGATTTCAGGCAAAAGGTGACACATTGTGTGCTCATTTGCATGTAATTTCCCAGAATCCCTTGCTGCAGTGGAAGCACTGTATGTTAGGTGATAATGGTTGAAAGGCGGGGTTGCAGACCTGTCTAAGACATGTGAATGTGCTCACAATTTATATTTTCATTTGCTATATACTGTGTGTGTGTGTGTGTGTGTGTGTGTGTGTGTGTGTGTGTGTGTGTGTGTGTGTGTGTGTGTGTGTGTGTGTGTGTGTGTGTGTGTGTGTATCTTCCAAATGTTTACTAACAATGCAGTTGCCCACAAGATGGGGACATTTGAGAATCTCTGCGCTTTACTGCATATGGACCCCATTATTATCTGTTGCAGCAATGAAAACTTGAAATAGATTAATAAACTATGCATAAGAATTTTTGTTGTAAGTGAAAAATTATAAACTAATCACCGTAAAAAAAAAAAAAAAGAAGAATTGTACTGACTGTTAAGCACCCCTTCCTATAACTTTCATCACTAAGCTATGAGATAAAGAAAAAAGACACAATGGGAACCACAAAAAAAAGTGCACAGACAGGCACCTAATTCAGATGTGTCCCTTAATTTTTTTTTTTAATATATACAAAGGAGAGCACTGGAAAAACAAAATAAATAAACACAGATTTTACCAACAAATTAACATGGAGAACTGGATTCTTCAGGTCCTTAAATATAAAAAAACATATATAGGTTATTTGTAAATTCACACAGTGGTTCTTCCAGCATCTTAATATATTCATATAATCCAGCACATGTATATGTACTTGTTTATATATGAAATCATTTTATACAAAGTTATCTACAACCATTTTTCCGTATACTGCACTGTTCATTTTTAGTAAGTATTACAGTCCTTCCAAACGAAGACCGATACAAAACAGTCTTATTGCAATATATTTACTTCGCTTTGGATGTGTAATCAAGGCTGGCATTATTGAACGCTCTTTTGTGCAGTTGTATTCATGTTTCACACTACTGCAAACATCTTTACCAGTGAGATGAAAGAGCTTTCAGCACACTCATTTTCTACTACTACTGTAAGACCTAAGGAAGGTCCCACAGTCAGTAAATAAGGCTACTAACAATTGGTCATGAGGGATCTGTGCTTGTACCTTTTCTCATCTCAGTACTAAAAGAATCTAGAGGCCGTTGACCTGTTAAAGTGAGCTCCCTATCATGTTTTCTTTCAACATGCTTCCTTTATATTCTTCTTGTTTATTGCTCAGTATATTATTTTCGCAATTACACTTTTTCCGTTCGTGGTATATGCCAAGTACAGATGATGCAAGTACCCCAGATCATATTAAGCACAAAAAAATCCCAGTCAGCAGATCACAAATTCTGCTTCGGGTGGGTCAATCAGTTTGATTTTGGTCCTCTGTAGATATGTTTCTTGTTTTATGTATAGCCTGGCCTTCGGCAGCTATTGCTAATTCTGGGCCTTTCCTCTGTCAGTCCTGTTAGAACGGGCAGTGGAAAGGTTCATTCCTTCAGTTAGCCTGTTTGTGAGTTTCAGCTCTGAAGTATTGTAGCAATATTCAGAGGCGGGCCTAAGCAACCTTTGAGCATGTTAATCCAAAGGGTGGATATGGGTTGGAACACCCCCGGATGTGTGTGTGAGACAATCGTTATCCAGCTTTGAGTTGTAATGATTCAAAGTTAGAGACACTCCCTGAGGATATTCAAATTGAGACATGTCTCCAAAAATATAGTATGTTTGTTAGTGATCAGGAGTTAGTCTTCAGAGAGAGCTGAGAGAGATAGCAAGCCAAGAAGAGTTCTCTCCCTCCTTCCCCACCTGGGTGAGGAGGGAGGGGAATTTAAGCTGCCATGAGCAGAGGGGCAGAGATTACTCCAAGCCTGTGATATCATGCTGTATGCTGTCTGCACATCTATGCTGCTCTGAATAAAGATCCACAGAAAAGAAGCTGCTGTGTGTGTCCCTGTGTATGGAGAATGGAGTGTCAGTGGGGGTCTCTCCTCTGTAGACCCAGGGGATCCCTGCTGGCTGGAGGCACTGTGCACCCTGAGAGAACAAGGTAACCTGTCCCACACCACACCTCCTGTCCCTGTCCTGGGTTCTCCCCACAACACCGCGGAGCACTCAGCCCTCCTGTTTACCAGCAGGTCACAGCACCCAGACCACTCAGTGACCAGAAGGAGTGTACCCCCAATCTCATGTCAGGTGGGGTACCATAGAAGGGTTACATATGTATTAGGTGGTAGAGCCTGATTGGGTCGTCATGGATCATATCCTCTGCGGCATTGCTTTCAGCTTTTAACTGCTCACTGTTGAGGTATATGCTGGATCTAGATACGATATTGCCAGGCTTCAGGGGTTTTCTGTCCTCCACACAATCTTGAGCATCTATATGGCAGGCTTTCTTTTTTTTATTTTTCCTGGGCTTTTTAGGGCTGAGGTCCAGTGCTGCATAACACACTTGTTCCTCAAATTCCACCTGAAGAATATAGTAAACAAATAAAATAAAAGGAAAATGTGATCAACAGTCTTTCTTTCAAAGTTTGTAATAAAATAATAATAAAATATGCCAATTTATGTCTGTAGAACAAAAAAAAATCAAAGTAACATCTCTTCCAAGGTAGAAAAAATGGGGAATCTTTTTCCTTGAAAAAGCACCATAGGTGGCGTGAAATGCGTGGGTGGAGTTTTTTCACTGTCTTTATGTTTTTTATGTAGCCTAATAAATTGTTTTTAATTTTCTATGGCTGGTGGGTTTCCCCATTTTTTTCTACCTTGGAGCAGCTGTTACTTTGATCCTTTTTTGTTCTGTCTACTTTTTTGATCGAGGAAACGCCACCGGGGGCAAACCGGAGGACGCACACAGTTTAGCAGCAGCCATGCTAGCAGCTTCAATCCAAAGGAGTCACAGGGCGGTGCTTAATAGTGAGTAGAGGCTACTCACACCGGCTTAACCGAGGACTCAGGGATTTTTGCTTATAGCTCTATAAAACATCTCCCTTATACATTATGTCTCCTCCTGTTCTCCAGTACAATTCGATTTGATATAGCTGCAGCAGACCTTCCGTTATAACCCGATTTTTCTCCTCACGTGCCACCTGACTTCCTCTTTCTTTCTTCGTCTGCTTTCTGGGTAAACTTTATAGCTATCTGACTCTCCTTATCTGCTACCAACCAGGCTATGTGCATTATGATGGCACGTGCCAGATACAAAGCCTACCAGTTACAGCACATGGAACATAACGTTCCTAGCAGCACCCTCTTTGGAATGTTCGAGAGGATCCAAACCATGACTATGGTTTTTATACATAAAGTAAACCTTCCAAGTTTGGTTGCCCTAGGTCTTATAGTTTGGCGTGCATAATGAGAGAGAGAGAGAGAGAGAGAGAGAGAGAGAGAGAGAGAGAGAGAGAGAGAGAGAAGAGAGAGAAGAGAGAGAATAGATATTGCTTTTAAAACGCTTTTATTCCTTAATCTGACCAGTCAAGACTTTCTACCACATCAGCCTCACCAATGTATACATCTTCCTTTACCTCATCCAGGCTGTGTCAAGCGTATAGTAATGATTACACATTGAAAATGTGAAGCTGTTCAGAGTTCTCTACTGTGATCAGAGTATTCGTGTATGTTTGTGTCTTGCTTGAAAATATAAAATAGAAGACAGCACCTGGAATTCTTCTGTTTCTCTCTTGGGGTGTTGCCATCTGTTCATAACAACATTCATCTATGCGCCCATAAAAAGAAAAAAAAATGATTAAATGCTTTTTTTTTTTTTTTTTTAAAGGCTAAAGACCTAATAACTTTAATAAAGAAGAAAGCAGATTTAAGCTGATACCACCATAAATCTCTTTAAATCACAGAATAGTAATCTACTGCAGTTTTAACTTGTGTTAATAAGAACGGCATAGAATTGGCATTATCTGGTGATGTAACCTCAATGTTGATGACATCAGTCAACATTTGTATTAGGTTCTTTTGTACGTGCACACACAGGGTCCCTGTGATCTGCTGCAGCTGACATAATTAGAAATGGCTATATGTCAAAGTTATTGGTTTATATATAAAAAAATAAATAAGGGGTGGGTACATTTACAAATGTTATCTCTAAGTACTGTCTGTGTAAAAATGGTACCAAGAAAATGGACTGAATCTGAAAATTGCCGATCCTTGGACGCCTGATGGGAGCTTTGTTACAAGATTAATTACTGATCATTACCCTCTTAGCAATAATGTCCCCCCTGCAGAGGAAATCCAAGCCGTTTGTTTTGTTGTTTTCTTTAATTTTTTTAAATACAGAATTCAAGCAGGGGGTCTCCGGAGTGGAACCCCATTAATTTCACATCTGGGGACCCCCTGCTTCCAGAGGTACTTACCTCCGTGGTGGGTGCCGGAAGCCACTCCAGGGTTCACATTACGACTGCTTTTCAAAGCTCGCGAGCCAATAGGAAGCCGTAATGTCATCAGGTGCAACTTCCTATTGGCCCATGTGATCGGGGGCTTTAAACTGCAGAAAACTGCAGGAGATACAGGCACCCCCTTCGGAGGACAGTATCTTCGGAAGCAGGGGGACCCCAGAGCTGAAATTAACGGGGTTCTGCTCCCGAGACCGTCTGCTTCATTCTTGTATTAAAGAAATGAAGGGGGGGGGGGCGGTTTGGATCTGTCCTCTAAAACCTCATCTGAAAATGATTTAGATCAATGCAGAGAGAAGCTTTACTATTAGCAATTAAAAGGGATATTGAAATACTGTATATATATACATACATACACTGGTTGTGGGGCAATAACCTGTCTGTGATTGAGAATGTGTGCTTGTCCGTTACATCCTCAGTAGATTATTATTCTCTTTGTCTACACTCTGATTTTTCCCTGTAAATAATCTTCTATTCATTTACCTCCTATTTTGAATATACGTCTTAATGTAGTACTGTACTTTTATTGCTGCAATCCTATTATATGTAGCCCTGGTAAGAAATGGTGCTATAGTTCTATCCTTCTCCTGGTATAATCCCTGGTAAGGGCAGGTTGCCTGGAGTTATAATGGGTTCCCCCCACTTCAAGCACTTGCCCTGAGTGGTGGAGGTAGGTCACCTGACCCTGTGTCAAAGCAAGAGACACAGGGGCGGTGCCTGCTGAGATCATAAAAGAGCAGTGCATTTCCTATTTAGTGTGTTCTGTTCTGTCAGTCTGAGAGTAGTGAGTGAGTGAGTTAGTGAGGAGAGGAGTGATCAGCTCATGAGTAGAGCTGAAATAGCTGTAGTTAGTGAGGTGGACCAAATACCTCTCACCCTGCTTAGGGGGTGAGGGAAGAGCTAGCCCCACTCTGGATGCCCTTTGGGTCCAGAGTGACGGCAGGGAACATCATAAGGGAGAACAGTTAGTGGACTGTGCATCAACTGTACCTGTCGGCTGCTGCTGCTGCTGCCCAAGAGAATAAAGAGACTGCTGCTTTTAAAGATAATCCGTGTGTGAGACTGGAATCTCTCATCCCTGTGGGGAATCTCTGTGGTAAGGATTCCTCCCCGCATTCCTGGGGCTTACTATAGATGGAGGCGCTTGTTACGCCGGTGCTGCCCGCAGACCAGACCCGTCCCCTGAGCTGAAGGGGGAAGTGGTAATACACGCACCCGCAGCAAAGGGAGCGTGTCCGTAGTGTGGTATGAAGCGTTGCCAGGCCAGGTGTAGTAAGGTAGACAATACTTGCCGGTACCGGTTGTAGAGATAGAGTGAATGATGCCTTTCCGAAGTCAGGGAGTGGAGAGTGGAGATAGGTCGTAGTCCAAGCCGAGTTCAAGCGGTTACCAGAGTGAGCGTTGTCCAAGGAGTGCCGAGATCGAGAGCCAGAGGCGTAGTCGTACGAGCTGCGTCAGAACCTGTGAAAACACTGAGAGAATCCAGAAGTACTTCCATACAGAGACTATGTCGAGCAAAGACTGAGCAGAGAGGAGCTAGATAAAGCAGGAAGGTCTAATTAGGAACGGAGGCGGGACAGGAAGAGCTACAGGGAGACACTGCAGATTGGTGCAGGCATAACAGGCCAGGTGAGTCTTGTTAGTAAATTGAGTATGCCCGTGCAGTGTGCGGGGGCGGAGCCTGAGGTCCGGGGGACGGGAATAAGAGTGTGCAGACTGAGCTTGCTCCGTAACTCGTGTACGCGTGTGAACAGAGCCAGTGGATGGTGCAGGTGTGCGTGCAGGAGGGCGTGGGCGCGCCCGGCGCTGTGCAGAGGAATCGCCGAGGGGAGTGATTCCGCGACGCGTGTTGAAGGCCATCTTCCATTCATCCCCCTTCCTGATGCGCACCAGGTTATAGGCACCATGTAGATCTAACTTGGAAAAAATCTTGGCCCCCTGTAATTTATCGAACAGTTCGGTAATAAGGGGAAGGGGTAACGATTTTTAATAGTGATGTGGTTTAAACCCCTGTAGTCGATGCAAGGCCTCAACGATCCGTCCTTTTTCTTGACGAAGAAAAACCCAGCCCCTGCTGGGGAATTGGAGTGACGAATAAAGCCTTTCTTGAGATTCTCCTGTATATATTCATCCATAGCGTGAGATTCTGGTAACGACAAGGGGTAGGTCTTGGACTTGGGTAGGGAGTAGAGTTTTGGGAAGCAAGGAGCACAGCTGAAGTAGAAGTCTGCAGGGAGAATCCTGTAGAAAAAATGAATAAAGGGCACAACTCCGTGCTAAAACTGAGGGTGATTTATTGGATAAATGCACAGGGACAGAAACACAGCCCACAACCGACATGTTTCGTCCCACGGGACTTTATCAAGGTGTACCACATCACTATACCTCCTTACCTTTAATACACCCGTTTTGCGCCAAAATCGCCCAACCGAGTACACTGCGCATGCGCGCCGGCGAAGCGTCGCATCTCTGTGACATCGCCTCCCCTCTGGCACTAGTCCTAGAGTCAGAGACCACGTCACTGGGATGCGTCCGTTTCCACCCTGGAACGCATGCCAGCTGTGCTCCTATTGGGCGAAGGCGGAAGAGGGATGAAAGCTACATTTTTTTACACTCAACAACTTTATTAATGTTAAAAAAAGAGACAAACATATTTTGCCCATAGCTAAACTTTGCAAACAGACACAGTGCTACTTTAGTTTAGGATTACATTAAAAACAAACACTAATCACATTGAATAACCTTTGATAAATAAAGAGAAAGAAGATGTTTTAAGCAGTCACAAAGCTACATTTAGACTTCAATCATTTTAGAAGACTATATTCTAATCTAAGTAGATAAGTGTATTTAGGGAAGTGTATATGTTAAGGGGGGTAAGCAGGGTAAACCATATCTGCGGTAGTCGCGCTGACTGACCGCTAGGTCCCATGTTCATGTCCCCCCTTGACCTAGTATTATATACATGCTGGAATTATTTATAGAAGTTCCTATCTACCTATATGCTGTAATACAGCTTGTGAGTCCATACACTTGTATGAGCGTCAATCTCTACGTTTATACATATTGGGTAGGGAGTAACCGGGAACTAGATCGATCGGACAATCGTAAGTCCTGTGTGGCGGCAAGAGGTCTGACTGTACCTTATTGAAAACGTCCCGGAATTGATGGTAAATGGAAGGTAGAATAACTTCGGGAACAGAGGTATTGGCCAGCAGTTGATGAGTCTCGTCTGACCTCGGCCTCCAGGAAATGGGAGCAGAGGAAGTCCAGTCAATGAGAGGATTGTTAAGCTGTAGCCAAGGAAGACCAAGGGTGATGGGTATCCCAGGAGCGTGAGTGGCATCGAGAACTAAGATCTCCTTGTGCAGATGTGAGGACAGAAGCAAGGGAGCCGTCTCTAAGGAGATGTGGGCCGGGGTAAGAGGACGTCCATCGATACAGACGAGTGCGATGGGAACCTTCTTTCTCACGAGTGGTATGCGGTTTAACCTGGCGAATTCAAGATCCACGAAGTTTCCTCCAGCTCCTGAGTCAATGAAAGCGGCGGTAGAAGTCTTGAACTTATCGCCTGAAAGGGAGACTCTAAGTCTGTGGTTCCGAGAGGGGGTAACCAGGCTCACTAATAAAGGTCAAGCCACTTGGCTGCCAGAATGCCCTGCTTCAGCACAGACCAGAAAGGCATTGTGATAAGCGTATCCCCGGTATAGTCAGGGGTTAATGGGAGTCGTCCCCGTCCCCCCAGTATACGGCCAGAACCATGGACCCGGTACTTGTGGTTCGGATTCTCTCCAACCAGCCATAATGTTGTGAGAGTGAAATTATGTCTAAGTCCAGCTTTGGTACATTAGAAGCAACTCTGAAACTTAACCTAAGCGTTTTTCGAAGCTACTTTTTGGCTAACTTCTTATAGGAAGGTCTAGGAGCTCTGAAAATGAACGTGCGCGTCTTTCACTCTTCCCGAGGGACTTAGAAGAATTTTGTGATATTTTTTATTAAAATGGTGTATAAGGGTATATATATAAATATATTTTATGCACTGTATATGAGCTGGCGATTTCTAAGTCTGTGGTTCCGAGAGGGGGTAACCAGGCTCACTAATAAAGGTCAAGCCACTTGGCTGCCAGAATGCCCTGCTTCAGCACAGACCAGAAAGGCATTGTGATAAGCGTATCCCCGGTATAGTCAGGGGTTAATGGGAGTCGTCCCCGTCCCCCCAGTATACGGCCAGAACCATGGACCCGGTACTTGTGGTTCGGACTCTCTCCAACCAGCCATAATGTTGTGAGAGTGAAATTATGTCTAAGTCCAGCTTTGGTACATTAGAAGCAACTCTGAAACTTAACCTAAGCGTTTTTCGAAACTACTTTTTGGCTAACTTCTTATAGGAAGGTCTAGGAGCTCTGAAAATGAACGTGCGCGTCTTTCACTCTTCCCGAGGGACTTAGAAGAATTTTGTGATATTTTTTATTAAATGGTGTATAAGGGTATATATATAAATATATTTTATGCACTGTATATGAGCTGGCGATTTCTAAGTCTGTGGTTCCGAGAGGGGGTAACCAGGCTCACTAATAAAGGTCAAGCCACTTGGCTGCCAGAATGCCGTGCTTCAGCACAGACCAGAAAGGCATTGTGATTAGCGTATCCCCGGTATAGTCAGGGGTTAATGGGAGTCGTCCCCGTCCCCCCCAGTATACGGCCAGAACCATGGACCCGGTACTTGTGGTTCGGACTGTCTCCAACAAGCCATAATGTTGTGAGAGTGAAATTATGTCTAAGTCCAGCTTTGGTACATTAGAAGCAACTCTGAAACTTAACCTAAGCGTTTTTCGAAGCTACTTTTTGGCTAACTTCTTATAGGAAGGTCTAGGAGCTCTGAAAATGAACGTGCGCGTCTTTCACTCTTCCCGAGGGACTTAGAAGAATTTTGTGATATTTTTTATTAAAATGGTGTATAAGGGTATATATATAAATATATTTTATGCACTGTATATGAGCTGGCGATTTCTAAGTCTGTGGTTCCGAGAGGGGGTAACCAGGCTCACTAATAAAGGTCAAGCCACTTGGCTGCCAGAATGCCCTGCTTCAGCACAGACCAGAAAGGCATTGTGATAAGCGTATCCCCGGTATAGTCAGGGGTTAATGGGAGTCGTCCCCGTCCCCCCAGTATACGGCCAGAACCATGGACCCGGTACTTGTGGTTCGGACTCTCTCCAACCAGCTATAATGTTGTGAGAGTGAAATTATGTCTAAGTCCAGCTTTGGTACATTAGAAGCAACTCTGAAACTTAACCTAAGCGTTTTTCGAAGCTACTTTTTGGCTAACTTCTTATAGGAAGGTCTAGGAGCTCTGAAAATGAACGTGCGCATCTTTCACTCTTCCCGAGGGACTTAGAAGAATTTTGTGATATTTTTTATTAAAATGGTGTATAAGGGTATATATATAAATATATTTTATGCACTGTATATGAGCTGGCGATTTCTAAGTCTGTGGTTCCGAGAGGGGGTAACCAGGCTCACTAATAAAGGTCAAGCCACTTGGCTGCCAGAATGCCCTGCTTCAGCACAGACCAGAAAGGCATTGTGATAAGCGTATCCCCGGTATAGTCAGGGGTTAATGGGAGTCGTCCCCGTCCCCCCAGTATACGGCCAGAACCATGGACCCGGTACTTGTGGTTCGGACTGTCTCCAACCAGCCATAATGTTGTGAGAGTGAAATTATGTCTAAGTCCAGCTTTGGTACATTAGAAGCAACTCTGAAACTAAACCTAAGCGTTTTTCGAAGCTACTTTTTGGCTAACTTCTTATAGGAAGGTCTAGGAGCTCTGAAAATCAACGTGCGCGTCTTTCACTCTTCCCGAGGGACTTAGAAGAATTTTGTGATATTTTTTATTAAATGGTGTATAAGGGTATATATATAAATATATTTTATGCACTGTATATGAGCTGGCGATTTCTAAGTCTGTGGTTCCGAGAGGGGGTAACCAGGCTCACTAATAAAGGTCAAGCCACTTGGCTGCCAGAATGCCTTGCTTCAGCACAGACCAGAAAGGCATTGTGATAAGCGTATCCCCGGTATAGTCAGGGGTTAATGGGAGTCGTCCCCGTCCCCCCAGTATACGGCCAGAACCATGGACCCGGTACTTGTGGTTCGGACTGTCTCCAACCAGCCATAATGTTGTGAGAGTGAAATTATGTCTAAGTCCAGCTTTGGTACATTAGAAGCAACTCTGAAACTTAACCTAAGCGTTTTTCGAAGCTACTTTTTGGCTAACTTCTTATAGGAAGGTCTAGGAGCTCTGAAAATGAACTTGCGCGTCTTTCACTCTTCCCGAGGGACTTAGAAGAATTTTGTGATATTTTTTATTAAATGGTGTATAAGGGTATATATATAAATATATTTTATGCACTGTATATGAGCTGGCGATTTCTAAGTCTGTGGTTCCGAGAGGGGGTAACCAGGCTCACTAATAAAGGTCAAGCCACTTGGCTGCCAGAATGCCGTGCTTCAGCACAGACCAGAAAGGCATTGTGATAAGCGTATCCCCGGTATAGTCAGGGGTTAATGGGAGTCGTCCCCGCCCCCCCAGTATACGGCCAGAACCATGGACCCGGTACTTGTGGTTCGGACTGTCTCCAACCAGCCATAATGTTGTGAGAGTGAAATTATGTCTAAGTCCAGCTTTGGTACATTAGAAGCAACTCTGAAACTTAACCTAAGCGTTTTTCGAAGCTACTTTTTGGCTAACTTCTTATAGGAAGGTCTAGGAGCTCTGAAAATGAACTTGCGCGTCTTTCACTCTTCCCGAGGGACTTAGAAGAATTTTGTGATATTTTTTATTAAAATGGTGTATAAGGGTATATATATAAATATATTTTATGCACTGTATATGAGCTGGCGATTTCTAAGTCTGTGGTTCCGAGAGGGGGTAACCAGGCTCACTAATAAAGGTCAAGCCACTTGGCTGCCAGAATGCCCTGCTTCAGCACAGACCAGAAAGGCATTGTGATAAGCGTATCCCCGGTATAGTCAGGGGTTAATGGGAGTCGTCCCCGTCCCCCCAGTATACGGCCAGAACCATGGACCCGGTACTTGTGGTTCGGACTGTCTCCAACCAGCCATAATGTTGTGAGAGTGAAATTATGTCTAAGTCCAGCTTTGGTACATTAGAAGCAACTCTGAAACTTAACCTAAGCGTTTTTCGAAGCTACTTTTTGGCTAACTTCTTATAGGAAGGTCTAGGAGCTCTGAAAATGAACGTGCGCGTCTTTCACTCTTCCCGAGGGACTTAGAAGAATTTTGTGATATTTTTTATTAAAATGGTGTATAAGGGTATATATATAAATATATTTTATGCACTGTATATGAGCTGGCGATTTCTAAGTCTGTGGTTCCGAGAGGGGGTAACCAGGCTCACTAATAAAGGTCAAGCCACTTGGCTGCCAGAATGCCCTGCTTCAGCACAGACCAGAAAGGCATTGTGATAAGCGTATCCCCGGTATAGTCAGGGGTTAATGGGAGTCGTCCCCGTCCCCCCAGTATACGGCCAGAACCATGGACCCGGTACTTGTGGTTCGGACTCTCTCCAACCAGCCATAATGTTGTGAGAGTGAAATTATGTCTAAGTCCAGCTTTGGTACATTAGAAGCAACTTTGAAACTTAACCTAAGCGTTTTTCGAAGCTACTTTTTGGCTAACTTCTTATAGGAAGGTCTAGGAGCTCTGAAAATGAACGTGCGCGTCTTTCACTCTTCCCGAGGGACTTAGAAGAATTTTGTGATATTTTTTATTAAATGGTGTATAAGGGTATATATATAAATATATTTTATGCACTGTATATGAGCTGGCGATTTCTAAGTCTGTGGTTCCGAGAGGGGGTAACCAGGCTCACTAATAAAGGTCAAGCCACTTGGCTGCCAGAATGCCCTGCTTCAGCACAGACCAGAAAGGCATTGTGATAAGCGTATCCCCGGTATAGTCAGGGGTTAATGGGAGTCGTCCCCGTCCCCCCAGTATAAGGCCAGAACCATGGACCCGGTACTTGTGGTTCGGACTGTCTCCAACCAGCCATAATGTTGTGAGAGTGAAATTATGTCTAAGTCCAGCTTTGGTACATTAGAAGCAACTCTGAAACTTAACCTAAGCGTTTTTCGAAGCTACTTTTTGGCTAACTTCTTATAGGAAGGTCTAGGAGCTCTGAAAATGTACGTGCGCGTCTTTCACTCTTCCCGAGGGACTTAGAAGAATTTTGTGATATTTTTTATTAAATGGTGTATAAGGGTATATATATAAATATATTTTATGCACTGTATATGAGCTGGCGATTTCTAAGTCTGTGGTTCCGAGAGGGGGTAACCAGGCTCACTAATAAAGGTCAAGCCACTTGGCTGCCAGAATGCCCTGCTTCAGCACAGACCAGAAAGGCATTGTGATAAGCGTATCCCCGGTATAGTCAGGGGTTAATGGGAGTCGTCCCCGTCCCCCCAGTATACGGCCAGAACCATGGACCCGGTACTTGTGGTTCGGACTGTCTCCAACCAGCCATAATGTTGTGAGAGTGAAATTATGTCTAAGTCCAGCTTTGGTACATTAGAAGCAACTCTGAAACTTAACCTAAGCGTTTTTCGAAGCTACTTTTTGGCTAACTTCTTATAGGAAGGTCTAGGAGCTCTGAAAATGAACGTGCGCGTCTTTCACTCTTCCCGAGGGACTTAGAAGAATTTTGTGATATTTTTTATTAAAATGGTGTACTGTATAAGGGTATATATATAAATATATTTTATGCACTGTATATGAGCTGGCGATTTCTAAGTCTGTGGTTCCGAGAGGGGGTAACCAGGCTCACTAATAAAGGTCAAGCCACTTCAACAGGTCAACAGGAAGGGAGAAAAAGTACTTTCTACCCATTTTTAGGTTCAGCGGTAAAATGGCAAGTTTCTATGGAACTGCATCTCGGCTTGTGACTGTGTTTTTCCCGGTCACACAAAAATGCTGAAATTCGACTTATACAGTGTTTTTGCTTATTAAACTTGATGAATTCTCTCCTCTTGACTGTAGAATAGTGTGTAAAGCAAAGCACAATACATTCCTATGTGTAGAAGAAAAGATATACGCGATTTCACAATGTGTTCCTAGAACAGCTGTGAGCAACTTTTTTACACAAAGTTAACAACACATTTGAAGCTCAATATTTCATGGGCTGAAGCGGGGAAGATAGAAAACGTGTGCCCTGTAAAGGCGAAGTCTGTGGCATTAACAGGAAGGGAGAAAAAGTACTTTCTACCCATTTTTAGGTTCAGCGGTAAAATGGCAAGTTTCTATGGAACTGCATCTCGTCTTGTGACTGTGGTTTTCCCGGTCACACAAAAATGCTGAAATTCGACTTATACAGTGTTTTTGCTTATTAAACTTGATGAATTCTCTCCTCTTGACTGTAGAATAGTGTGTAAAGCAAAGCACAATACATTCCTATGTGTTGAAGCAAAGATATACGCGATTTCACAATGTGTTCCTAGAACAGCTGTGAGCAACTTTTTTACACAATGTTAACAACACATTTGAAGCTCAATATTTCATGGGCTGAAGCGGGGAAGATAGAAAACGTGTGCCCTGTAAAGGCGAAGTCTGTGGCATTAACAGGAAGGGAGTAAAAGTACTTTCTACCCATTTTTAGGTTCAGCGGTAAAATGGCAAGTTTCTATGGAACTGCATCTCGTCTTGTGACTGTGGTTTTCCCGGTCACACAAAAATGCTGAAATTCGACTTATACAGTGTTTTTGCTTATTAAACTTGATGAATTCTCTCCTCTTGACTGTAGAATAGTGTGTAAAGCAAAGCACAATACATTCCTATGTGTAGAAGCAAAGATATACGCGATTTCACAATGTGTTCCCAAAACAGCTGTGAGCAACTTTTTTACACAACGTTAACAACACATTTGAAGCTCAATATTTCATGGGCTGAAGCGGGGAAGATAGAAAACGTGTGCCCTGTAAAGGCGAAGTCTGTGGCATTAACAGGAAGGGAGAAAAAGTACTTTCTACCCATTTTTAGGTTCAGCGGTAAAATGGCAAGTTTCTATGGAACTGCATCTCGTCTTGTGACTGTGGTTTTCCCGGTCACACAAAAATGCTGAAATTCGACTTATACAGTGTTTTTGCTTATTAAACTTTATGAATTCTCTCCTCTTGACTGTAGAATAGTGTGTAAAGCAAAGCACAATACATTGCTATGTGTAGAAGCAAAGATATACGCGATTTCACAATGTGTTCCTAGAACAGCTGTGAGCAACTTTTTTACACAACGTTAACAACACATTTGAAGCTCAATATTTCATGGGCTGAAGCGGGGAAGATAGAAAACGTGTGCCCTGTAAAGGCGAAGTCTGTGGCATTAACAGGAAGGGAGAAAAAGTACTTTCTACCCATTTTTAGGTTCAGCGGTAAAATGGCAAGTTTCTATGGAACTGCATCTCGGCTTGTGACTGTGGTTTTCCCGGTCACACAAAAATGCTGAAATTCGACTTATACAGTGTTTTTGCTTATTAAACTTGATGAATTCTCTCCTCTTGACTGTAGAATAGTGTGTAAAGCAAAGCACAATACATTCCTACAGTATGTGTAGAAGCAAAGATATACGCGATTTCACAATGTGTTCCTAGAACAGCTGTGAGCAACTTTTTTACACAATGTTAACAACACATTTGAAGCTCAATATTTCATGGGCTGAAGCGGGCAAGATAGAAAACGTGTGCCCTGTAAAGGCGAAGTCTGTGGCATTAACAGGAAGGGAGTAAAAGTACTTTCTACCCATTTTTAGGTTCAGCGGTAAAATGGCAAGTTTCTATGGAACTGCATCTCGTCTTGTGACTGTGGTTTTCCCGGTCAAACAAAAATGCTGAAATTCGACTTATACAGTGTTTTTGCTTATTAAACTTGATGAATTCTCTCCTCTTGACTGTAGAATAGTGTGTAAAGCAAAGCACAATACATTCCTATGTGTTGAAGCAAAGATATACGCGATTTCACAATGTGTTCCTAGAACAGCTGTGAGCAACTTTTTTACACAATGTTAACAACACATTTGAAGCTCAATATTTCATGGGCTGAAGCGGGGAAGATAGAAAACGTGTGCCCTGTAAAGGCGAAGTCTGTGGCATTAACAGGAAGGGAGTAAAAGTACTTTCTACCCATTTTTAGGTTCAGCGGTAAAATGGCAAGTTTCTATGGAACTGCATCTCGTCTTGTGACTGTGGTTTTCCCGGTCACACAAAAATGCTGAAATTCGACTTATACAGTGTTTTTGCTTATTAAACTTGATGAATTCTCTCCTCTTGACTGTAGAATAGTGTGTAAAGCAAAGCACAATACATTCCTATGTGTTGAAGCAAAGATATACGCGATTTCACAATGTGTTCCTAGAACAGCTGTGAGCAACTTTTTTACACAATGTTAACAACACATTTGAAGCTCAATATTTCATGGGCTGAAGCGAGGAAGATAGAAAACGTGTGCCCTGTAAAGGCGAAGTCTGTGGCATTAACAGGAAGGGAGAAAAAGTACTTTCTACCCATTTTTAGGTTCAGCGGTAAAATGGCAAGTTTCTATGGAACTGCATCTCGGCTTGTGACTGTGGTTTTCCCGGTCACACAAAAATGCTGAAATTCGACTTATACAGTGTTTTTGCTTATTAAACTTGATGAATTCTCTCCTCTTGACTGTAGAATAGTGTGTAAAGCAAAGCACAATACATTCCTATGTGTAGAAGCAAAGATATACGCGATTTCACAATGTGTTCCCAAAACAGCTGTGAGCAACTTTTTTACACAACGTTAACAACACATTTGAAGCTCAATATTTCATGGGCTGAAGCGGGGAAGATAGAAAACGTGTGCCCTGTAAAGGCGAAGTCTGTGGCATTAACAGGAAGGGAGAAAAAGTACTTTCTACCCATTTTTAGGTTCAGCGGTAAAATGGCAAGTTTCTATGGAACTGCATCTCGTCTTGTGACTGTGGTTTTCCCGGTCACACAAAAATGCTGAAATTCGACTTATACAGTGTTTTTGCTTATTAAACTTTATGAATTCTCTCCTCTTGACTGTAGAATAGTGTGTAAAGCAAAGCACAATACATTCCTATGTGTAGAAGCAAAGATATACGCGATTTCACAATGTGTTCCCAAAACAGCTGTGAGCAACTTTTTTACACAACGTTAACAACACATTTGAAGCTCAATATTTCATGGGCTGAAGCGGGGAAGATAGAAAACGTGTGCCCTGTAAAGGCGAAGTCTGTGGCATTAACAGGAAGGGAGAAAAAGTACTTTCTACCCATTTTTAGGTTCAGCGGTAAAATGGCAAGTTTCTATGGAACTGCATCTCGGCTTGTGACTGTGGTTTTCCTGGTCACACAAAAATGCTGAAATTCGACTTATACAGTGTTTTTGCTTATTAAACTTGATGAATTCTCTCCTCTTGACTGTAGAATAGTGTGTAAAGCAAAGCACAATACATTCCTATGTGTAGAAGAAAAGATATACGCGATTTCACAATGTGTTCCTAGAACAGCTGTGAGCAACTTTTTTACACAAAGTTAACAACACATTTGAAGCTCAATATTTCATGGGCTGAAGCGGGGAAGATAGAAAACGTGTGCCCTGTAAAGGCGAAGTCTGTGGCATTAACAGGAAGGGAGTAAAAGTACTTTCTACCCATTTTTAGGTTCAGCGGTAAAATGGCAAGTTTCTATGGAACTGCATCTCATCTTGTGACTGTGGTTTTCCCGGTCACACAAAAATGCTGAAATTCGACTTATACAGTGTTTTTGCTTATTAAACTTGATGAATTCTCTCCTCTTGACTGTAGAATAGTGTGTAAAGCAAAGCACAATACATTCCTATGTGTTGAAGCAAAGATATACGCGATTTCACAATGTGTTCCTAGAACAGCTGTGAGCAACTTTTTTACACAATGTTAACAACACATTTGAAGCTCAATATTTCATGGGCTGAAGCGAGGAAGATAGAAAACGTGTGCCCTGTAAAGGCGAAGTCTGTGGCATTAACAGGAAGGGAGAAAAAGTACTTTCTACCCATTTTTAGGTTCAGCGGTAAAATGGCAAGTTTCTATGGAACTGCATCTCGGCTTGTGACTGTGGTTTTCCCGGTCACACAAAAATGCTGAAATTCGACTTATACAGTGTTTTTGCTTATTAAACTTGATGAATTCTCTCCTCTTGACTGTAGAATAGTGTGTAAAGCAAAGCACAATACATTCCTATGTGTAGAAGCAAAGATATACGCGATTTCACAATGTGTTCCCAAAACAGCTGTGAGCAACTTTTTTACACAACGTTAACAACACATTTGAAGCTCAATATTTCATGGGCTGAAGCGGGGAAGATAGAAAACGTGTGCCCTGTAAAGGCGAAGTCTGTGGCATTAACAGGAAGGGAGAAAAAGTACTTTCTACCCATTTTTAGGTTCAGCGGTAAAATGGCAAGTTTCTATGGAACTGCATCTCGGCTTGTGACTGTGGTTTTCCCGGTCACACAAAAATGCTGAAATTCGACTTATACAGTGTTTTTGCTTATTAAACTTGATGAATTCTCTCCTCTTGACTGTAGAATAGTGTGTAAAGCAAAGCACAATACATTGCTATGTGTAGAAGCAAAGATATACGCGATTTCACAATGTGTTCCTAGAACAGCTGTGAGCAACTTTTTTACACCACGTTAACAACACATTTGAAGCTCAATATTTCATGGGCTGAAGCGGGGAAGATAGAAAACGTGTGCCCTGTAAAGGCGAAGTCTGTGGCATTAACAGGAAGGGAGAAAAAGTACTTTCTACCCATTTTTAGGTTCAGCGGTAAAATGGCAAGTTTCTATGGAACTGCATCTCGTCTTGTGACTGTGGTTTTCCCGGTCACACAAAAATGCTGAAATTCGACATATACAGTGTTTTTGCTTATTAAACTTGATGAATTCTCTCCTCTTGACTGTAGAATAGTGTGTAAAGCAAAGCACAATACATTGCTATGTGTAGAAGCAAACATATACGCGATTTCACAATGTGTTCCTAGAACAGCTGTGAGCAACTTTTTTACACAATGTTAACAACACATTTGAAGCTCAATATTTCATGGGCTGAAGCGGGGAAGATAGAAAACGTGAGCCCTGTACAGGCGAAGTCTGTGGCATTAACAGGAAGGGAGAAAAAGTACTTTCTACCCATTTTTAGGTTCAGCGGTAAAATGGCAAGTTTCTATGGAACTGCATCTCGGCTTGTGACTGTGTTTTCCCGGTCACACAAAAATGCTGAAATTCGACTTATACAGTGTTTTTGCTAATTAAACTTGATGAATTCTCTCCTCTTGACTGTAGAATGGTGTGTAAAGCAAAGCACAATACATTCCTATGTGTAGAAGCAAAGATATACGCGATTTCACAATGTGTTCCTAGAACAGCTGTGAGCAACTTTTTTACACCACGTTAACAACACATTTGAAGCTCAATATTTCATGGGCTGAAGCGGGGAAGATAGAAAACGTGTGCCCTGTAAAGGCGAAGTCTGTGGCATTAACAGGAAGGTAGAAAAAGTACTTTCTACCCATTTTTAGGTTCAGCGGTAAAATGGCAAGTTTCTATGGAACTGCATCTCGGCTTGTGACTGTGTTTTCCCGGTCACACAAAAATGCTGAAATTCGACTTATACAGTGTTTTTGCTAATTAAACTTGATGAATTCTCTCCTCTTGACTGTAGAATAGTGTGTAAAGCAAAGCACAATACATTCCTATGTGTAGAAGCAAAGATATACGCGATTTCA
Source organism: Ascaphus truei (assembly GCF_040206685.1). NCBI lineage: Eukaryota > Metazoa > Chordata > Amphibia > Anura > Ascaphidae > Ascaphus > Ascaphus truei. Next base: position 35,432 of record NW_027456977.1, read on the forward strand.
CAATGTGTTCCCAAAACAGCTGTGAGCAACTTTTTTACACAACGTTAACAACACATTTGAAGCTCAATATTTCATGGGCTGAAGCGGGGAAGATAGAAAACGTGTGCCCTGTAAAGGCGAAGTCTGTGGCATTAACAGGAAGGGAGAAAAAGTACTTTCTACCCATTTTTAGGTTCAGCGGTAAAATGGCAAGTTTCTATGGAACTGCATCTCGGCTTGTGACTGTGGTTTTCCCGGTCACACAAAAATGCTGAAATTCGACTTATACAGTGTTTTTGCTTATTAAACTTGATGAATTCTCTCCTCTTGACTGTAGAATAGTGTGTAAAGCAAAGCACAATACATTGCTATGTGTAGAAGCAAAGATATACGCGATTTCACAATGTGTTCCTAGAACAGCTGTGAGCAACTTTTTTACACCACGTTAACAACACATTTGAAGCTCAATATTTCATGGGCTGAAGCGGGGAAGATAGAAAACGTGTGCCCTGTAAAGGCGAAGTCTGTGGCATTAACAGGAAGGGAGAAAAAGTACTTTCTACCCATTTTTAGGTTCAGCGGTAAAATGGCAAGTTTCTATGGAACTGCATCTCGGCTTGTGACTGTGGTTTTCCCGGTCACACAAAAATGCTGAAATTCGACTTATACAGTGTTTTTGCTTATTAAACTTGATGAATTCTCTCCTCTTGACTGTAGAATAGTGTGTAAAGCAAAGCACAATACATTGCTATGTGTAGAAGCAAAGATATACGCGATTTCACAATGTGTTCCTAGAACAGCTGTGAGCAACTTTTTTACACAACGTTAACAACACATTTGAAGCTCAATATTTCATGGGCTGAAGCGGGGAAGATAGAAAACGTGAGCCCTGTAAAGGCGAAGTCTGTGGCATTAACAGGAAGGGAGAAAAAGTACTTTCTACCCATTTTTAGGTTCAGCGGTAAAATGGCAAGTTTCTATGGAACTGCATCTCGTCTTGTGACTGTGTTTTCCCGGTCACACAAAAATGCTGAAATTCGACTTATACAGTGTTTTTGCTTATTAAACTTGATGAATTCTCTCCTCTTGACTGTAGAATAGTGTGTAAAGCAAAGCACAATACATTCCTATGTGTAGAAGCAAAGATATACGCGATTTCACAATGTGTTCCCAAAACAGCTGTGAGCAACTTTTTTACACAACGTTAACAACACATTTGAAGCTCAATATTTCATGGGCTGAAGCGGGGAAGATAGAAAACGTGTGCCCTGTAAAGGCGAAGTCTGTGGCATTAACAGGAAGGGAGAAAAAGTACTTTCTACCCATTTTTAGGTTCAGCGGTAAAATGGCAAGTTTCTATGGAACTGCATCTCGGCTTGTGACTGTGGTTTTCCCGGTCACACAAAAATGCTGAAATTCGACTTATACAGTGTTTTTGCTTATTAAACTTGATGAATTCTCTCCTCTTGACTGTAGAATAGTGTGTAAAGCAAAGCACAATACATTGCTATGTGTAGAAGCAAAGATATACGCGATTTCACAATGTGTTCCTAGAACAGCTGTGAGCAACTTTTTTACACCACGTTAACAACACATTTGAAGCTCAATATTTCATGGGCTGAAGCGGGGAAGATAGAAAACGTGTGCCCTGTAAAGGCGAAGTCTGTGGCATTAACAGGAAGGGAGAAAAAGTACTTTCTACCCATTTTTAGGTTCAGCGGTAAAATGGCAAGTTTCTATGGAACTGCATCTCGGCTTGTGACTGTGGTTTTCCCGGTCACACAAAAATGCTGAAATTCGACTTATACAGTGTTTTTGCTTATTAAACTTGATGAATTCTCTCCTCTTGACTGTAGAATAGTGTGTAAAGCAAAGCACAATACATTCCTATGTGTAGAAGCAAAGATATACGCGATTTCACAATGTGTTCCCAAAACAGCTGTGAGCAACTTTTTTACACAACGTTAACAACACATTTGAAGCTCAATATTTCATGGGCTGAAGCGGGGAAGATAGAAAACGTGTGCCCTGTAAAGGCGAAGTCTGTGGCATTAACAGGAAGGGAGAAAAAGTACTTTCTACCCATTTTTAGGTTCAGCGGTAAAATGGCAAGTTTCTATGGAACTGCATCTCGGCTTGTGACTGTGGTTTTCCCGGTCACACAAAAATGCTGAAATTCGACATATACAGTGTTTTTGCTTATTAAACTTGATGAATTCTCTCCTCTTGACTGTAGAATAGTGTGTAAAGCAAAGCACAATACATTGCTATGTGTAGAAGCAAAGATATACGCGATTTCACAATGTGTTCCTAGAACAGCTGTGAGCAACTTTTTTACACCACGTTAACAACACATTTGAAGCTCAATATTTCATGGGCTGAAGCGGGGAAGATAGAAAACGTGTGCCCTGTAAAGGCGAAGTCTGTGGCATTAACAGGAAGGGAGAAAAAGTACTTTCTACCCATTTTTAGGTTCAGCGGTAAAATGGCAAGTTTCTATGGAACTGCATCTCGGCTTGTGACTGTGGTTTTCCCGGTCACACAAAAATGCTGAAATTCGACTTATACAGTGTTTTTGCTTATTAAACTTGATGAATTCTCTCCTCTTGACTGTAGAATAGTGTGTAAAGCAAAGCACAATACATTCCTATGTGTAGAAGCAAAGATATACGCGATTTCACAATGTGTTCCCAAAACAGCTGTGAGCAACTTTTTTACACAACGTTAACAACACATTTGAAGCTCAATATTTCATGGGCTGAAGCGGGGAAGATAGAAAACGTGTGCCCTGTAAAGGCGAAGTCTGTGGCATTAACAGGAAGGGAGAAAAAGTACTTTCTACCCATTTTTAGGTTCAGCGGTAAAATGGCAAGTTTCTATGGAACTGCATCTCGTCTTGTGACTGTGGTTTTCCCGGTCACACAAAAATGCTGAAATTCGACATATACAGTGTTTTTGCTTATTAAACTTGATGAATTCTCTCCTCTTGACTGTAGAATAGTGTGTAAAGCAAAGCACAATACATTGCTATGTGTAGAAGCAAACATATACGCGATTTCACAATGTGTTCCTAGAACAGCTGTGAGCAACTTTTTTACACAATGTTAACAACACATTTGAAGCTCAATATTTCATGGGCTGAAGCGGGGAAGATAGAAAACGTGTGCCCTGTAAAGGCGAAGTCTGTGGCATTAACAGGAAGGGAGAAAAAGTACTTTCTACCCATTTTTAGGTTCCGCGGTAAAATGGCAAGTTTCTATGGAACTGCATCTCGGCTTGTGACTGTGGTTTTCCCGGTCACACAAAAATGCTGAAATTCGACTTATACAGTGTTTTTGCTTATTAAACTTGATGAATTCTCTCCTCTTGACTGTAGAATAGTGTGTAAAGCAAAGCACAATACATTGCTATGTGTAGAAGCAAAGATATACGCGATTTCACAATGTGTTCCTAGAACAGCTGTGAGCAACTTTTTTACACAACGTTAACAACACATTTGAAGCTCAATATTTCATGGGCTGAAGCGGGGAAGATAGAAAACGTGAGCCCTGTAAAGGCGAAGTCTGTGGCATTAACAGGAAGGGAGAAAAAGTACTTTCTACCCATTTTTAGGTTCGGCGGTAAAATGGCAAGTTTCTATGGAACTGCATCTCGGCTTGTGACTGTGGTTTTCCCGGTCACACAAAAATGCTGAAATTCGACTTATACAGTGTTTTTGCTTATTAAACTTGATGAATTCTCTCCTCTTGACTGTAGAATAGTGTGTAAAGCAAAGCACAATACATTCCTATGTGTAGAAGCAAAGATATACGCGATTTCACAATGTGTTCCCAAAACAGCTGTGAGCAACTTTTTTACACAACGTTAACAACACATTTGAAGCTCAATATTTCATGGGCTGAAGCGGGGAAGATAGAAAACGTGTGCCCTGTAAAGGCGAAGTCTGTGGCATTAACAGGAAGGGAGAAAAAGTACTTTCTACCCATTTTTAGGTTCAGCGGTAAAATGGCAAGTTTCTATGGAACTGCATCTCGGCTTGTGACTGTGGTTTTCCCGGTCACACAAAAATGCTGAAATTCGACTTATACAGTGTTTTTGCTTATTAAACTTGATGAATTCTCTCCTCTTGACTGTAGAATAGTGTGTAAAGCAAAGCACAATACATTCCTATGTGTAGAAGCAAAGATATACGCGATTTCACAATGTGTTCCCAAAACAGCTGTGAGCAACTTTTTTACACAACGTTAACAACACATTTGAAGCTCAATATTTCATGGGCTGAAGCGGGGAAGATAGAAAACGTGTGCCCTGTAAAGGCGAAGTCTGTGGCATTAACAGGAAGGGAGAAAAAGTACTTTCTACCCATTTTTAGGTTCAGCGGTAAAATGGCAAGTTTCTATGGAACTGCATCTCGTCTTGTGACTGTGGTTTTCCCGGTCACACAAAAATGCTGAAATTCGACATATACAGTGTTTTTGCTTATTAAACTTGATGAATTCTCTCCTCTTGACTGTAGAATAGTGTGTAAAGCAAAGCACAATACATTGCTATGTGTAGAAGCAAACATATACGCGATTTCACAATGTGTTCCTAGAACAGCTGTGAGCAACTTTTTTACACAATGTTAACAACACATTTGAAGCTCAATATTTCATGGGCTGAAGCGGGGAAGATAGAAAACGTGTGCCCTGTAAAGGCGAAGTCTGTGGCATTAACAGGAAGGGAGAAAAAGTACTTTCTACCCATTTTTAGGTTCCGCGGTAAAATGGCAAGTTTCTATGGAACTGCATCTCGGCTTGTGACTGTGGTTTTCCCGGTCACACAAAAATGCTGAAATTCGACTTATACAGTGTTTTTGCTTATTAAACTTGATGAATTCTCTCCTCTTGACTGTAGAATAGTGTGTAAAGCAAAGCACAATACATTGCTATGTGTAGAAGCAAAGATATACGCGATTTCACAATGTGTTCCTAGAACAGCTGTGAGCAACTTTTTTACACAACGTTAACAACACATTTGAAGCTCAATATTTCATGGGCTGAAGCGGGGAAGATAGAAAACGTGAGCCCTGTAAAGGCGAAGTCTGTGGCATTAACAGGAAGGGAGAAAAAGTACTTTCTACCCATTTTTAGGTTCAGCGGTAAATGGCAAGTTTCTATGGAACTGCATCTCGGCTTGTGACTGTGGTTTTCCCGGTCACACAAAAATGCTGAAATTCGACTTATACAGTGTTTTTGCTTATTAAACTTGATGAATTCTCTCCTCTTGACTGTAGAATAGTGTGTAAAGCAAAGCACAATACATTCCTATGTGTAGAAGCAAAGATATACGCGATTTCACAATGTGTTCCCAAAACAGCTGTGAGCAACTTTTTTACACAACGTTAACAACACATTTGAAGCTCAATATTTCATGGGCTGAAGCGGGGAAGATAGAAAACGTGTGCCCTGTAAAGGCGAAGTCTGTGGCATTAACAGGAAGGGAGAAAAAGTACTTTCTACCCATTTTTAGGTTCAGCGGTAAAATGGCAAGTTTCTATGGAACTGCATCTCGTCTTGTGACTGTGGTTTTCCCGGTCACACAAAAATGCTGAAATTCGACATATACAGTGTTTTTGCTTATTAAACTTGATGAATTCTCTCCTCTTGACTGTAGAATAGTGTGTAAAGCAAAGCACAATACATTGCTATGTGTAGAAGCAAACATATACGCGATTTCACAATGTGTTCCTAGAACAGCTGTGAGCAACTTTTTTACACAATGTTAACAACACATTTGAAGCTCAATATTTCATGGGCTGAAGCGGGGAAGATAGAAAACGTGTGCCCTGTAAAGGCGAAGTCTGTGGCATTAACAGGAAGGGAGAAAAAGTACTTTCTACCCATTTTTAGGTTCCGCGGTAAAATGGCAAGTTTCTATGGAACTGCATCTCGGCTTGTGACTGTGGTTTTCCCGGTCACACAAAAATGCTGAAATTCGACTTATACAGTGTTTTTGCTTATTAAACTTGATGAATTCTCTCCTCTTGACTGTAGAATAGTGTGTAAAGCAAAGCACAATACATTGCTATGTGTAGAAGCAAAGATATACGCGATTTCACAATGTGTTCCTAGAACAGCTGTGAGCAACTTTTTTACACAACGTTAACAACACATTTGAAGCTCAATATTTCATGGGCTGAAGCGGGGAAGATAGAAAACGTGAGCCCTGTAAAGGCGAAGTCTGTGGCATTAACAGGAAGGGAGAAAAAGTACTTTCTACCCATTTTTAGGTTCAGCGGTAAATGGCAAGTTTCTATGGAACTGCATCTCGGCTTGTGACTGTGGTTTTCCCGGTCACACAAAAATGCTGAAATTCGACTTATACAGTGTTTTTGCTTATTAAACTTGATGAATTCTCTCCTCTTGACTGTAGAATAGTGTGTAAAGCAAAGCACAATACATTCCTATGTGTAGAAGAAAAGATATACGCGATTTCACAATGTGTTCCTAGAACAGCTGTGAGCAACTTTTTTACACAACGTTAACAACACATTTGAAGCTCAATATTTCATGGGCTGAAGCGGGGAAGATAGAAAACGTGTGCCCTGTAAAGGCGAAGTCTGTGGCATTAACAGGAAGGGAGAAAAAGTACTTTCTACCCATTTTTAGGTTCAGCGGTAAAATGGCAAGTTTCTATGGAACTGCATCTCGGATTGTGACTGTGGTTTTCCCGGTCACACAAAAATGCTGAAATTCGACTTATACAGTGTTTTTGCTAATTAAACTTGATGAATTCTCTCCTCTTGACTGTAGAATGGTGTGTAAAGCAAAGCACAATACATTCCTATGTGTAGAAGCAAAGATATACGCGATTTCACAATGTGTTCCTAGAACAGCTGTGAGCAACTTTTTTACACCACGTTAACAACACATTTGAAGCTCAATATTTCATGGGCTGAAGCGGGGAAGATAGAAAACGTGTGCCCTGTAAAGGCGAAGTCTGTGGCATTAACAGGAAGGGAGAAAAAGTACTTTCTACCCATTTTTAGGTTCAGCGGTAAAATGGCAAGTTTCTATGGAACTGCATCTCGGCTTGTGACTGTGGTTTTCCCGGTCACACAAAAATGCTGAAATTCGACTTATACAGTGTTTTTGCTTATTAAACTTGATGAATTCTCTCCTCTTGACTGTAGAATAGTGTGTAAAGCAAAGCACAATACATTCCTATGTGTAGAAGAAAAGATATACGCGATTTCACAATGTGTTCCTAGAACAGCTGTGAGCAACTTTTTTACACAAAGTTAACAACACATTTGAAGCTCAATATTTCATGGGCTGAAGCGGGGAAGATAGAAAACGTGTGCCCTGTAAAGGCGAAGTCTGTGGCATTAACAGGAAGGGAGAAAAAGTACTTTCTACCCATTTTTAGGTTCAGCGGTAAAATGGCAAGTTTCTATGGAACTGCATCTCGGCTTGTGACTGTGGTTTTCCCGGTCACACAAAAATGCTGAAATTCGACTTATACAGTGTTTTTGCTTATTAAACTTGATGAATTCTCTCCTCTTGACTGTAGAATAGTGTGTAAAGCAAAGCACAATACATTGCTATGTGTAGAAGCAAAGATATACGCGATTTCACAATGTGTTCCTAGAACAGCTGTGAGCAACTTTTTTACACAACGTTAACAACACATTTGAAGCTCAATATTTCATGGGCTGAAGCGGGGAAGATAGAAAACGTGAGCCCTGTAAAGGCGAAGTCTGTGGCATTAACAGGAAGGGAGAAAAAGTACTTTCTACCCATTTTTAGGTTCAGCGGTAAATGGCAAGTTTCTATGGAACTGCATCTCGGCTTGTGACTGTGGTTTTCCCGGTCACACAAAAATGCTGAAATTCGACTTATACAGTGTTTTTGCTTATTAAACTTGATGAATTCTCTCCTCTTGACTGTAGAATAGTGTGTAAAGCAAAGCACAATACATTCCTATGTGTAGAAGAAAAGATATACGCGATTTCACAATGTGTTCCTAGAACAGCTGTGAGCAACTTTTTTACACAACGTTAACAACACATTTGAAGCTCAATATTTCATGGGCTGAAGCGGGGAAGATAGAAAACGTGTGCCCTGTAAAGGCGAAGTCTGTGGCATTAACAGGAAGGGAGAAAAAGTACTTTCTACCCATTTTTAGGTTCAGCGGTAAAATGGCAAGTTTCTATGGAACTGCATCTCGGATTGTGACTGTGGTTTTCCCGGTCACACAAAAATGCTGAAATTCGACTTATACAGTGTTTTTGCTAATTAAACTTGATGAATTCTCTCCTCTTGACTGTAGAATGGTGTGTAAAGCAAAGCACAATACATTCCTATGTGTAGAAGCAAAGATATACGCGATTTCACAATGTGTTCCTAGAACAGCTGTGAGCAACTTTTTTACACCACGTTAACAACACATTTGAAGCTCAATATTTCATGGGCTGAAGCGGGGAAGATAGAAAACGTGTGCCCTGTAAAGGCGAAGTCTGTGGCATTAACAGGAAGGGAGAAAAAGTACTTTCTACCCATTTTTAGGTTCAGCGGTAAAATGGCAAGTTTCTATGGAACTGCATCTCGGCTTGTGACTGTGGTTTTCCCGGTCACACAAAAATGCTGAAATTCGACTTATACAGTGTTTTTGCTTATTAAACTTGATGAATTCTCTCCTCTTGACTGTAGAATAGTGTGTAAAGCAAAGCACAATACATTCCTATGTGTAGAAGAAAAGATATACGCGATTTCACAATGTGTTCCTAGAACAGCTGTGAGCAACTTTTTTACACAAAGTTAACAACACATTTGAAGCTCAATATTTCATGGGCTGAAGCGGGGAAGATAGAAAACGTGTGCCCTGTAAAGGCGAAGTCTGTGGCATTAACAGGAAGGGAGAAAAAGTACTTTCTACCCATTTTTAGGTTCAGCGGTAAAATGGCAAGTTTCTATGGAACTGCATCTCGGCTTGTGACTGTGGTTTTCCCGGTCACACAAAAATGCTGAAATTCGACTTATACAGTGTTTTTGCTTATTAAACTTGATGAATTCTCTCCTCTTGACTGTAGAATAGTGTGTAAAGCAAAGCACAATACATTCCTATGTGTTGAAGCAAAGATATACGCGATTTCACAATGTGTTCCTAGAACAACTGTGAGCAACTTTTTTACACAATGTTAACAACACATTTGAAGCTCAATATTTCATGGGCTGAAGCGGGGAAGATAGAAAACGTGTGCCCTGTAAAGGCGAAGTCTGTGGCATTAACAGGAAGGGAGAAAAAGTACTTTCTACCCATTTTTAGGTTCAGCGGTAAAATGGCAAGTTTCTATGGAACTGCATCTCGGCTTGTGACTGTGGTTTTCCCGGTCACACAATAATGCTGAAAATCGACTTATACAGTGTTTTTGCTTATTAAACTTGATGAATTCTCTCCTCTTGACTGTAGAATAGTGTGTAAAGCAAAGCACAATACATTGTTATGTGTAGAAGCAAAGATATACGCGATTTCACAATGTGTTCCTAGAACAGCTGTGAGCAACTTTTTTACACAATGTTAACAACACATTTGAAGCTCAATATTTCATGGGCTGAAGCGGGGAAGATAGAAAACGTGTGCCCTGTAAAGGCGAAGTCTGTGGCATTAACAGGAAGGGAGAAAAAGTACTTTCTACCCATTTTTAGGTTCAGCGGTAAAATGGCAAGTTTCTATGGAACTGCATCTCGGATTGTGACTGTGGTTTTCCCGGTCACACAAAAATGCTGAAATTCGACTTATACAGTGTTTTTGCTAATTAAACTTGATGAATTCTCTCCTCTTGACTGTAGAATGGTGTGTAAAGCAAAGCACAATACATTCCTATGTGTAGAAGCAAAGATATACGCGATTTCACAATGTGTTCCTAGAACAGCTGTGAGCAACTTTTTTACACCACGTTAACAACACATTTGAAGCTCAATATTTCATGGGCTGAAGCGGGGAAGATAGAAAACGTGTGCCCTGTAAAGGCGAAGTCTGTGGCATTAACAGGAAGGGAGAAAAAGTACTTTCTACCCATTTTTAGATTCAGCGGTAAAATGGCAAGTTTCTATGGAACTGCATCTCGGCTTGTGACTGTGGTTTTCCCGGTCACACAAAAATGCTGAAATTCGACTTATACAGTGTTTTTGCTTATTAAACTTGATGAATTCTCTCCTCTTGACTGTAGAATAGTGTGTAAAGCAAAGCACAATACATTCCTATGTGTAGAAGAAAAGATATACGCGATTTCACAATGTGTTCCTAGAACAGCTGTGAGCAACTTTTTTACACAAAGTTAACAACACATTTGAAGCTCAATATTTCATGGGCTGAAGCGGGGAAGATAGAAAACGTGTGCCCTGTAAAGGCGAAGTCTGTGGCATTAACAGGAAGGGAGAAAAAGTACTTTCTACCCATTTTTAGGTTCAGCGGTAAAATGGCAAGTTTCTATGGAACTGCATCTCGGCTTGTGACTGTGGTTTTCCCGGTCACACAAAAATGCTGAAATTCGACTTATACAGTGTTTTTGCTTATTAAACTTGATGAATTCTCTCCTCTTGACTGTAGAATAGTGTGTAAAGCAAAGCACAATACATTCCTATGTGTTGAAGCAAAGATATACGCGATTTCACAATGTGTTCCTAGAACAACTGTGAGCAACTTTTTTACACAATGTTAACAACACATTTGAAGCTCAATATTTCATGGGCTGAAGCGAGGAAGATAGAAAACGTGTGCCCTGTAAAGGCGAAGTCTGTGGCATTAACAGGAAGGGTAAAAAAGTACTTTCTACCCATTTTTAGGTTCAGCGGTAAAATGGCAAGTTTCTATGGAACTGCATCTCGGCTTGTGACTGTGGTTTTCCCGGTCACACAATAATGCTGAAAATCGACTTATACAGTGTTTTTGCTTATTAAACTTGATGAATTCTCTCCTCTTGACTGTAGAATAGTGTGTAAAGCAAAGCACAATACATTGTTATGTGTAGAAGCAAAGATATACGCGATTTCACAATGTGTTCCTAGAACAGCTGTGAGCAACTTTTTTACACAATGTTAACAACACATTTGAAGCTCAATATTTCATGGGCTGAAGCGGGGAAGATAGAAAACGTGTGCCCTGTAAAGGCGAAGTCTGTGGCATTAACAGGAAGGGAGAAAAAGTACTTTCTACCCATTTTTAGGTTCAGCGGTAAAATGGCAAGTTTCTATGGAACTGCATCTCGGATTGTGACTGTGGTTTTCCCGGTCACACAAAAATGCTGAAATTCGACTTATACAGTGTTTTTGCTAATTAAACTTGATGAATTCTCTCCTCTTGACTGTAGAATGGTGTGTAAAGCAAAGCACAATACATTCCTATGTGTAGAAGCAAAGATATACGCGATTTCACAATGTGTTCCTAGACCAGCTGTGAGCAACTTTTTTTACACCACGTTAACAACACATTTGAAGCTCAATATTTCATGGGCTGAAGCGGGGAAGATAGAAAACGTGTGCCCTGTAAAGGCGAAGTCTGTGGCATTAACAGGAAGGGAGAAAAAGTACTTTCTACCCATTTTTAGGTTCAGCGGTAAAATGGCAAGTTTCTATGGAACTGCATCTCGGCTTGTGACTGTGGTTTTCCCGGTCACACAAAAATGCTGAAATTCGACTTATACAGTGTTTTTGCTTATTAAACTTGATGAATTCTCTCCTCTTGACTGTAGAATAGTGTGTAAAGCAAAGCACAATACATTGTTATGTGTAGAAGCAAAGATATACGCGATTTCACAATGTGTTCCTAGAACAGCTGTGAGCAACTTTTTTACACAATGTTAACAACACATTTGAAGCTCAATATTTCATGGGCTGAAGCGGGGAAGATAGAAAACGTGTGCCCTGTAAAGGCGAAGTCTGTGGCATTAACAGGAAGGGAGAAAAAGTACTTTCTACCCATTTTTAGGTTCAGCGGTAAAATGGCAAGTTTCTATGGAACTGCATCTCGGATTGTGACTGTGGTTTTCCCGGTCACACAAAAATGCTGAAATTCGACTTATACAGTGTTTTTGCTTATTAAACTTGATGAATTCTCTCCTCTTGACTGTAGAATAGTGTGTAAAGCAAAGCACAATACATTCCTATGTGTTGAAGCAAAGATATACGCGATTTCACAATGTGTTCCTAGAACAGCTGTGAGCAACTTTTTTACACCACGTTAACAACACATTTGAAGCTCAATATTTCATGGGCTGAAGCGGGGAAGATAGAAAACGTGTGCCCTGTAAAGGCGAAGTCTGTGGCATTAACAGGAAGGGAGAAAAAGTACTTTCTACCCATTTTTAGGTTCAGCGGTAAAATGGCAAGTTTCTATGGAACTGCATCTCGGCTTGTGACTGTGGTTTTCCCGGTCACACAAAAATGCTGAAATTCGACTTATACAGTGTTTTTGCTTATTAAACTTGATGAATTCTCTCCTCTTGACTGTAGAATAGTGTGTAAAGCAAAGCACAATACATTCCTATGTGTAGAAGAAAAGATATACGCGATTTCACAATGTGTTCCTAGAACAGCTGTGAGCAACTTTTTTACACAAAGTTAACAACACATTTGAAGCTCAATATTTCATGGGCTGAAGCGGGGAAGATAGAAAACGTGTGCCCTGTAAAGGCGAAGTCTGTGGCATTAACAGGAAGGGAGAAAAAGTACTTTCTACCCATTTTTAGGTTCAGCGGTAAAATGGCAAGTTTCTATGGAACTGCATCTCGGCTTGTGACTGTGGTTTTCCCGGTCACACAAAAATGCTGAAATTCGACTTATACAGTGTTTTTGCTTATTAAACTTGATGAATTCTCTCCTCTTGACTGTAGAATAGTGTGTAAAGCAAAGCACAATACATTCCTATGTGTTGAAGCAAAGATATACGCGATTTCACAATGTGTTCCTAGAACAGCTGTGAGCAACTTTTTTACACCACGTTAACAACACATTTGAAGCTCAATATTTCATGGGCTGAAGCGGGGAAGATAGAAAACGTGTGCCCTGTAAAGGCGAAGTCTGTGGCATTAACAGGAAGGGAGAAAAAGTACTTTCTACCCATTTTTAGGTTCAGCGGTAAAATGGCAAGTTTCTATGGAACTGCATCTCGGCTTGTGACTGTGGTTTTCCCGGTCACACAAAAATGCTGAAATTCGACTTATACAGTGTTTTTGCTTATTAAACTTGATGAATTCTCTCCTCTTGACTGTAGAATAGTGTGTAAAGCAAAGCACAATACATTCCTATGTGTTGAAGCAAAGATATACGCGATTTCACAATGTGTTCCTAGAACAACTGTGAGCAACTTTTTTACACAATGTTAACAACACATTTGAAGCTCAATATTTCATGGGCTGAAGCGAGGAAGATAGAAAACGTGTGCCCTGTAAAGGCGAAGTCTGTGGCATTAACAGGAAGGGAGAAAAAGTACTTTCTACCCATTTTTAGGTTCAGCGGTAAAATGGCAAGTTTCTATGGAACTGCATCTCGGCTTGTGACTGTGGTTTTCCCGGTCACACAAAAATGCTGAAATTCGACTTATACAGTGTTTTTGCTTATTAAACTTGATGAATTCTCTCCTCTTGACTGTAGAATAGTGTGTAAAGCAAAGCACAATACATTCCTATGTGTAGAAGAAAAGATATACGCGATTTCACAATGTGTTCCTAGAACAGCTGTGAGCAACTTTTTTACACAAAGTTAACAACACATTTGAAGCTCAATATTTCATGGGCTGAAGCGGGGAAGATAGAAAACGTGTGCCCTGTAAAGGCGAAGTCTGTGGCATTAACAGGAAGGGAGAAAAAGTACTTTCTACCCATTTTTAGGTTCAGCGGTAAAATGGCAAGTTTCTATGGAACTGCATCTCGGCTTGTGACTGTGGTTTTCCCGGTCACACAAAAATGCTGAAATTCGACTTATACAGTGTTTTTGCTTATTAAACTTGATGAATTCTCTCCTCTTGACTGTAGAATAGTGTGTAAAGCAAAGCACAATACATTCCTATGTGTTGAAGCAAAGATATACGCGATTTCACAATGTGTTCCTAGAACAACTGTGAGCAACTTTTTTACACAATGTTAACAACACATTTGAAGCTCAATATTTCATGGGCTGAAGCGGGGAAGATAGAAAACGTGTGCCCTGTAAAGGCGAAGTCTGTGGCATTAACAGGAAGGGAGAAAAAGTACTTTCTACCCATTTTTAGGTTCAGCGGTAAAATGGCAAGTTTCTATGGAACTGCATCTCGGCTTGTGACTGTGGTTTTCCCGGTCACACAATAATGCTGAAAATCGACTTATACAGTGTTTTTGCTTATTAAACTTGATGAATTCTCTCCTCTTGACTGTAGAATAGTGTGTAAAGCAAAGCACAATACATTGTTATGTGTAGAAGCAAAGATATACGCGATTTCACAATGTGTTCCTAGAACAGCTGTGAGCAACTTTTTTACACAATGTTAACAACACATTTGAAGCTCAATATTTCATGGGCTGAAGCGGGGAAGATAGAAAACGTGTGCCCTGTAAAGGCGAAGTCTGTGGCATTAACAGGAAGGGAGAAAAAGTACTTTCTACCCATTTTTAGGTTCAGCGGTAAAATGGCAAGTTTCTATGGAACTGCATCTCGGATTGTGACTGTGGTTTTCCCGGTCACACAAAAATGCTGAAATTCGACTTATACAGTGTTTTTGCTAATTAAACTTGATGAATTCTCTCCTCTTGACTGTAGAATGGTGTGTAAAGCAAAGCACAATACATTCCTATGTGTAGAAGCAAAGATATACGCGATTTCACAATGTGTTCCTAGAACAGCTGTGAGCAACTTTTTTACACCACGTTAACAACACATTTGAAGCTCAATATTTCATGGGCTGAAGCGGGGAAGATAGAAAACGTGTGCCCTGTAAAGGCGAAGTCTGTGGCATTAACAGGAAGGGAGAAAAAGTACTTTCTACCCATTTTTAGATTCAGCGGTAAAATGGCAAGTTTCTATGGAACTGCATCTCGGCTTGTGACTGTGGTTTTCCCGGTCACACAAAAATGCTGAAATTCGACTTATACAGTGTTTTTGCTTATTAAACTTGATGAATTCTCTCCTCTTGACTGTAGAATAGTGTGTAAAGCAAAGCACAATACATTCCTATGTGTAGAAGAAAAGATATACGCGATTTCACAATGTGTTCCTAGAACAGCTGTGAGCAACTTTTTTACACAAAGTTAACAACACATTTGAAGCTCAATATTTCATGGGCTGAAGCGGGGAAGATAGAAAACGTGTGCCCTGTAAAGGCGAAGTCTGTGGCATTAACAGGAAGGGAGAAAAAGTACTTTCTAACCATTTTTAGGTTCAGCGGTAAAATGGCAAGTTTCTATGGAACTGCATCTCGGCTTGTGACTGTGGTTTTCCCGGTCACACAAAAATGCTGAAATTCGACTTATACAGTGTTTTTGCTTATTAAACTTGATGAATTCTCTCCTCTTGACTGTAGAATAGTGTGTAAAGCAAAGCACAATACATTCCTATGTGTTGAAGCAAAGATATACGCGATTTCACAATGTGTTCCTAGAACAACTGTGAGCAACTTTTTTACACAATGTTAACAACACATTTGAAGCTCAATATTTCATGGGCTGAAGCGAGGAAGATAGAAAACGTGTGCCCTGTAAAGGCGAAGTCTGTGGCATTAACAGGAAGGGTAAAAAAGTACTTTCTACCCATTTTTAGGTTCAGCGGTAAAATGGCAAGTTTCTATGGAACTGCATCTCGGCTTGTGACTGTGGTTTTCCCGGTCACACAATAATGCTGAAAATCGACTTATACAGTGTTTTTGCTTATTAAACTTGATGAATTCTCTCCTCTTGACTGTAGAATAGTGTGTAAAGCAAAGCACAATACATTGTTATGTGTAGAAGCAAAGATATACGCGATTTCACAATGTGTTCCTAGAACAGCTGTGAGCAACTTTTTTACACAATGTTAACAACACATTTGAAGCTCAATATTTCATGGGCTGAAGCGGGGAAGATAGAAAACGTGTGCCCTGTAAAGGCGAAGTCTGTGGCATTAACAGGAAGGGAGAAAAAGTACTTTCTACCCATTTTTAGGTTCAGCGGTAAAATGGCAAGTTTCTATGGAACTGCATCTCGGATTGTGACTGTGGTTTTCCCGGTCACACAAAAATGCTGAAATTCGACTTATACAGTGTTTTTGCTAATTAAACTTGATGAATTCTCTCCTCTTGACTGTAGAATGGTGTGTAAAGCAAAGCACAATACATTCCTATGTGTAGAAGCAAAGATATACGCGATTTCACAATGTGTTCCTAGACCAGCTGTGAGCAACTTTTTTTACACCACGTTAACAACACATTTGAAGCTCAATATTTCATGGGCTGAAGCGGGGAAGATAGAAAACGTGTGCCCTGTAAAGGCGAAGTCTGTGGCATTAACAGGAAGGGAGAAAAAGTACTTTCTACCCATTTTTAGGTTCAGCGGTAAAATGGCAAGTTTCTATGGAACTGCATCTCGGCTTGTGACTGTGGTTTTCCCGGTCACACAAAAATGCTGAAATTCGACTTATACAGTGTTTTTGCTTATTAAACTTGATGAATTCTCTCCTCTTGACTGTAGAATAGTGTGTAAAGCAAAGCACAATACATTGTTATGTGTAGAAGCAAAGATATACGCGATTTCACAATGTGTTCCTAGAACAGCTGTGAGCAACTTTTTTACACAATGTTAACAACACATTTGAAGCTCAATATTTCATGGGCTGAAGCGGGGAAGATAGAAAACGTGTGCCCTGTAAAGGCGAAGTCTGTGGCATTAACAGGAAGGGAGAAAAAGTACTTTCTACCCATTTTTAGGTTCAGCGGTAAAATGGCAAGTTTCTATGGAACTGCATCTCGGATTGTGACTGTGGTTTTCCCGGTCACACAAAAATGCTGAAATTCGACTTATACAGTGTTTTTGCTTATTAAACTTGATGAATTCTCTCCTCTTGACTGTAGAATAGTGTGTAAAGCAAAGCACAATACATTCCTATGTGTTGAAGCAAAGATATACGCGATTTCACAATGTGTTCCTAGAACAGCTGTGAGCAACTTTTTTACACCACGTTAACAACACATTTGAAGCTCAATATTTCATGGGCTGAAGCGGGGAAGATAGAAAACGTGTGCCCTGTAAAGGCGAAGTCTGTGGCATTAACAGGAAGGGAGAAAAAGTACTTTCTACCCATTTTTAGGTTCAGCGGTAAAATGGCAAGTTTCTATGGAACTGCATCTCGGCTTGTGACTGTGGTTTTCCCGGTCACACAAAAATGCTGAAATTCGACTTATACAGTGTTTTTGCTTATTAAACTTGATGAATTCTCTCCTCTTGACTGTAGAATAGTGTGTAAAGCAAAGCACAATACATTCCTATGTGTAGAAGAAAAGATATACGCGATTTCACAATGTGTTCCTAGAACAGCTGTGAGCAACTTTTTTACACAAAGTTAACAACACATTTGAAGCTCAATATTTCATGGGCTGAAGCGGGGAAGATAGAAAACGTGTGCCCTGTAAAGGCGAAGTCTGTGGCATTAACAGGAAGGGAGAAAAAGTACTTTCTACCCATTTTTAGGTTCAGCGGTAAAATGGCAAGTTTCTATGGAACTGCATCTCGGCTTGTGACTGTGGTTTTCCCGGTCACACAAAAATGCTGAAATTCGACTTATACAGTGTTTTTGCTTATTAAACTTGATGAATTCTCTCCTCTTGACTGTAGAATAGTGTGTAAAGCAAAGCACAATACATTCCTATGTGTTGAAGCAAAGATATACGCGATTTCACAATGTGTTCCTAGAACAGCTGTGAGCAACTTTTTTACACCACGTTAACAACACATTTGAAGCTCAATATTTCATGGGCTGAAGCGGGGAAGATAGAAAACGTGTGCCCTGTAAAGGCGAAGTCTGTGGCATTAACAGGAAGGGAGAAAAAGTACTTTCTACCCATTTTTAGGTTCAGCGGTAAAATGGCAAGTTTCTATGGAACTGCATCTCGGCTTGTGACTGTGGTTTTCCCGGTCACACAAAAATGCTGAAATTCGACTTATACAGTGTTTTTGCTTATTAAACTTGATGAATTCTCTCCTCTTGACTGTAGAATAGTGTGTAAAGCAAAGCACAATACATTCCTATGTGTTGAAGCAAAGATATACGCGATTTCACAATGTGTTCCTAGAACAACTGTGAGCAACTTTTTTACACAATGTTAACAACACATTTGAAGCTCAATATTTCATGGGCTGAAGCGAGGAAGATAGAAAACGTGTGCCCTGTAAAGGCGAAGTCTGTGGCATTAACAGGAAGGGTAAAAAAGTACTTTCTACCCATTTTTAGGTTCAGCGGTAAAATGGCAAGTTTCTATGGAACTGCATCTCGGCTTGTGACTGTGGTTTTCCCGGTCACACAAAAATGCTGAAATTCGACTTATACAGTGTTTTTGCTTATTAAACTTGATGAATTCTCTCCTCTTGACTGTAGAATAGTGTGTAAAGCAAAGCACAATACATTCCTATGTGTTGAAGCAAAGATATACGCGATTTCACAATGTGTTCCTAGAACAACTGTGAGCAACTTTTTTACACAATGTTAACAACACATTTGAAGCTCAATATTTCATGGGCTGAAGCGAGGAAGATAGAAAACGTGTGCCCTGTAAAGGCGAAGTCTGTGGCATTAACAGGAAGGGTAAAAAAGTACTTTCTACCCATTTTTAGGTTCAGCGGTAAAATGGCAAGTTTCTATGGAACTGCATCTCGGCTTGTGACTGTGGTTTTCCCGGTCACACAAAAATGCTGAAATTCGACTTATACAGTGTTTTTGCTTATTAAACTTGATGAATTCTCTCCTCTTGACTGTAGAATAGTGTGTAAAGCAAAGCACAATACATTCCTATGTGTAGAAGCAAAGATATACGCGATTTCACAATGTGTTCCCAAAACAGCTGTGAGCAACTTTTTTACACAACGTTAACAACACATTTGAAGCTCAATATTTCATGGGCTGAAGCGGGGAAGATAGAAAACGTGTGCCCTGTAAAGGCGAAGTCTGTGGCATTAACAGGAAGGGAGAAAAAGTACTTTCTACCCATTTTTAGGTTCAGCGGTAAAATGGCAAGTTTCTATGGAACTGCATCTCGGCTTGTGACTGTGGTTTTCCCGGTCACACAAAAATGCTGAAATTCGACTTATACAGTGTTTTTGCTTATTAAACTTGATGAATTCTCTCCTCTTGACTGTAGAATAGTGTGTAAAGCAAAGCACAATACATTGCTATGTGTAGAAGCAAAGATATACGCGATTTCACAATGTGTTCCTAGAACAGCTGTGAGCAACTTTTTTACACCACGTTAACAACACATTTGAAGCTCAATATTTCATGGGCTGAAGCGGGGAAGATAGAAAACGTGTGCCCTGTAAAGGCGAAGTCTGTGGCATTAACAGGAAGGGAGAAAAAGTACTTTCTACCCATTTTTAGGTTCAGCGGTAAAATGGCAAGTTTCTATGGAACTGCATCTCGGCTTGTGACTGTGTTTTCCCGGTCACACAAAAATGCTGAAATTCGACTTATACAGTGTTTTTGCTTATTAAACTTGATGAATTCTCTCCTCTTGACTGTAGAATAGTGTGTAAAGCAAAGCACAATACATTCCTATGTGTAGAAGCAAAGATATACGCGATTTCACAATGTGTTCCCAAAACAGCTGTGAGCAACTTTTTTACACAACGTTAACAACACATTTGAAGCTCAATATTTCATGGGCTGAAGCGGGGAAGATAGAAAACGTGTGCCCTGTAAAGGCGAAGTCTGTGGCATTAACAGGAAGGGAGAAAAAGTACTTTCTACCCATTTTTAGGTTCAGCGGTAAAATGGCAAGTTTCTATGGAACTGCATCTCGGCTTGTGACTGTGGTTTTCCCGGTCACACAAAAATGCTGAAATTCGACTTATACAGTGTTTTTGCTTATTAAACTTGATGAATTCTCTCCTCTTGACTGTAGAATAGTGTGTAAAGCAAAGCACAATACATTGCTATGTGTAGAAGCAAAGATATACGCGATTTCACAATGTGTTCCTAGAACAGCTGTGAGCAACTTTTTTACACCACGTTAACAACACATTTGAAGCTCAATATTTCATGGGCTGAAGCGGGGAAGATAGAAAACGTGTGCCCTGTAAAGGCGAAGTCTGTGGCATTAACAGGAAGGGAGAAAAAGTACTTTCTACCCATTTTTAGGTTCAGCGGTAAAATGGCAAGTTTCTATGGAACTGCATCTCGGCTTGTGACTGTGGTTTTCCCGGTCACACAAAAATGCTGAAATTCGACTTATACAGTGTTTTTGCTTATTAAACTTGATGAATTCTCTCCTCTTGACTGTAGAATAGTGTGTAAAGCAAAGCACAATACATTCCTATGTGTAGAAGCAAAGATATACGCGATTTCACAATGTGTTCCCAAAACAGCTGTGAGCAACTTTTTTACACAACGTTAACAACACATTTGAAGCTCAATATTTCATGGGCTGAAGCGGGGAAGATAGAAAACGTGTGCCCTGTAAAGGCGAAGTCTGTGGCATTAACAGGAAGGGAGAAAAAGTACTTTCTACCCATTTTTAGGTTCAGCGGTAAAATGGCAAGTTTCTATGGAACTGCATCTCGGCTTGTGACTGTGGTTTTCCCGGTCACACAAAAATGCTGAAATTCGACATATACAGTGTTTTTGCTTATTAAACTTGATGAATTCTCTCCTCTTGACTGTAGAATAGTGTGTAAAGCAAAGCACAATACATTGCTATGTGTAGAAGCAAAGATATACGCGATTTCACAATGTGTTCCTAGAACAGCTGTGAGCAACTTTTTTACACCACGTTAACAACACATTTGAAGCTCAATATTTCATGGGCTGAAGCGGGGAAGATAGAAAACGTGTGCCCTGTAAAGGCGAAGTCTGTGGCATTAACAGGAAGGGAGAAAAAGTACTTTCTACCCATTTTTAGGTTCAGCGGTAAAATGGCAAGTTTCTATGGAACTGCATCTCGGCTTGTGACTGTGGTTTTCCCGGTCACACAAAAATGCTGAAATTCGACTTATACAGTGTTTTTGCTTATTAAACTTGATGAATTCTCTCCTCTTGACTGTAGAATAGTGTGTAAAGCAAAGCACAATACATTCCTATGTGTAGAAGCAAAGATATACGCGATTTCACAATGTGTTCCCAAAACAGCTGTGAGCAACTTTTTTACACAACGTTAACAACACATTTGAAGCTCAATATTTCATGGGCTGAAGCGGGGAAGATAGAAAACGTGTGCCCTGTAAAGGCGAAGTCTGTGGCATTAACAGGAAGGGAGAAAAAGTACTTTCTACCCATTTTTAGGTTCAGCGGTAAAATGGCAAGTTTCTATGGAACTGCATCTCGTCTTGTGACTGTGGTTTTCCCGGTCACACAAAAATGCTGAAATTCGACATATACAGTGTTTTTGCTTATTAAACTTGATGAATTCTCTCCTCTTGACTGTAGAATAGTGTGTAAAGCAAAGCACAATACATTGCTATGTGTAGAAGCAAACATATACGCGATTTCACAATGTGTTCCTAGAACAGCTGTGAGCAACTTTTTTACACAATGTTAACAACACATTTGAAGCTCAATATTTCATGGGCTGAAGCGGGGAAGATAGAAAACGTGTGCCCTGTAAAGGCGAAGTCTGTGGCATTAACAGGAAGGGAGAAAAAGTACTTTCTACCCATTTTTAGGTTCCGCGGTAAAATGGCAAGTTTCTATGGAACTGCATCTCGGCTTGTGACTGTGGTTTTCCCGGTCACACAAAAATGCTGAAATTCGACTTATACAGTGTTTTTGCTTATTATACTTGATGAATTCTCTCCTCTTGACCGTAGAATAGTGTGTAAAGCAAAGCACAATACATTGCTATGTGTAGAAGCAAAGATATACGCGATTTCACAATGTGTTCCTAGAACAGCTGTGAGCAACTTTTTTACACAACGTTAACAACACATTTGAAGCTCAATATTTCATGGGCTGAAGCGGGGAAGATAGAAAACGTGAGCCCTGTAAAGGCGAAGTCTGTGGCATTAACAGGAAGGGAGAAAAAGTACTTTCTACCCATTTTTAGGTTCAGCGGTAAAATGGCAAGTTTCTATGGAACTGCATCTCGGCTTGTGACTGTGTTTTCCCGGTCACACAAAAATGCTGAAATTCGACTTATACAGTGTTTTTGCTTATTAAACTTGATGAATTCTCTCCTCTTGACTGTAGAATAGTGTGTAAAGCAAAGCACAATACATTCCTATGTGTAGAAGCAAAGATATACGCGATTTCACAATGTGTTCCCAAAACAGCTGTGAGCAACTTTTTTACACAACGTTAACAACACATTTGAAGCTCAATATTTCATGGGCTGAAGCGGGGAAGATAGAAAACGTGTGCCCTGTAAAGGCGAAGTCTGTGGCATTAACAGGAAGGGAGAAAAAGTACTTTCTACCCATTTTTAGGTTCAGCGGTAAAATGGCAAGTTTCTATGGAACTGCATCTCGGCTTGTGACTGTGGTTTTCCCGGTCACACAAAAATGCTGAAATTCGACTTATACAGTGTTTTTGCTTATTAAACTTGATGAATTCTCTCCTCTTGACTGTAGAATAGTGTGTAAAGCAAAGCACAATACATTGCTATGTGTAGAAGCAAAGATATACGCGATTTCACAATGTGTTCCTAGAACAGCTGTGAGCAACTTTTTTACACCACGTTAACAACACATTTGAAGCTCAATATTTCATGGGCTGAAGCGGGGAAGATAGAAAACGTGTGCCCTGTAAAGGCGAAGTCTGTGGCATTAACAGGAAGGGAGAAAAAGTACTTTCTACCCATTTTTAGGTTCAGCGGTAAAATGGCAAGTTTCTATGGAACTGCATCTCGGCTTGTGACTGTGGTTTTCCCGGTCACACAAAAATGCTGAAATTCGACTTATACAGTGTTTTTGCTTATTAAACTTGATGAATTCTCTCCTCTTGACTGTAGAATAGTGTGTAAAGCAAAGCACAATACATTGCTATGTGTAGAAGCAAAGATATACGCGATTTCACAATGTGTTCCTAGAACAGCTGTGAGCAACTTTTTTACACAACGTTAACAACACATTTGAAGCTCAATATTTCATGGGCTGAAGCGGGGAAGATAGAAAACGTGAGCCCTGTAAAGGCGAAGTCTGTGGCATTAACAGGAAGGGAGAAAAAGTACTTTCTACCCATTTTTAGGTTCAGCGGTAAAATGGCAAGTTTCTATGGAACTGCATCTCGGCTTGTGACTGTGTTTTCCCGGTCACACAAAAATGCTGAAATTCGACTTATACAGTGTTTTTGCTTATTAAACTTGATGAATTCTCTCCTCTTGACTGTAGAATAGTGTGTAAAGCAAAGCACAATACATTCCTATGTGTAGAAGCAAAGATATACGCGATTTCACAATGTGTTCCCAAAACAGCTGTGAGCAACTTTTTTACACAACGTTAACAACACATTTGAAGCTCAATATTTCATGGGCTGAAGCGGGGAAGATAGAAAACGTGTGCCCTGTAAAGGCGAAGTCTGTGGCATTAACAGGAAGGGAGAAAAAGTACTTTCTACCCATTTTTAGGTTCAGCGGTAAAATGGCAAGTTTCTATGGAACTGCATCTCGGCTTGTGACTGTGGTTTTCCCGGTCACACAAAAATGCTGAAATTCGACTTATACAGTGTTTTTGCTTATTAAACTTGATGAATTCTCTCCTCTTGACTGTAGAATAGTGTGTAAAGCAAAGCACAATACATTCCTATGTGTAGAAGCAAAGATATACGCGATTTCACAATGTGTTCCCAAAACAGCTGTGAGCAACTTTTTTACACAACGTTAACAACACATTTGAAGCTCAATATTTCATGGGCTGAAGCGGGGAAGATAGAAAACGTGTGCTCTGTAAAGGCGAAGTCTGTGGCATTAACAGGAAGGGAGAAAAAGTACTTTCTACCCATTTTTAGGTTCAGCGGTAAAATGGCAAGTTTCTATGGAACTGCATCTCGGCTTGTGACTGTGGTTTTCCCGGTCACACAAAAATGCTGAAATTCGACATATACAGTGTTTTTGCTTATTAAACTTGATGAATTCTCTCCTCTTGACTGTAGAATAGTGTGTAAAGCAAAGCACAATACATTGCTATGTGTAGAAGCAAAGATATACGCGATTTCACAATGTGTTCCTAGAACAGCTGTGAGCAACTTTTTTACACCACGTTAACAACACATTTGAAGCTCAATATTTCATGGGCTGAAGCGGGGAAGATAGAAAACGTGTGCCCTGTAAAGGCGAAGTCTGTGGCATTAACAGGAAGGGAGAAAAAGTACTTTCTACCCATTTTTAGGTTCAGCGGTAAAATGGCAAGTTTCTATGGAACTGCATCTCGGCTTGTGACTGTGGTTTTCCCGGTCACACAAAAATGCTGAAATTCGACTTATACAGTGTTTTTGCTTATTAAACTTGATGAATTCTCTCCTCTTGACTGTAGAATAGTGTGTAAAGCAAAGCACAATACATTCCTATGTGTAGAAGCAAAGATATACGCGATTTCACAATGTGTTCCCAAAACAGCTGTGAGCAACTTTTTTACACAACGTTAACAACACATTTGAAGCTCAATATTTCATGGGCTGAAGCGGGGAAGATAGAAAACGTGTGCCCTGTAAAGGCGAAGTCTGTGGCATTAACAGGAAGGGAGAAAAAGTACTTTCTACCCATTTTTAGGTTCAGCGGTAAAATGGCAAGTTTCTATGGAACTGCATCTCGTCTTGTGACTGTGGTTTTCCCGGTCACACAAAAATGCTGAAATTCGACATATACAGTGTTTTTGCTTATTAAACTTGATGAATTCTCTCCTCTTGACTGTAGAATAGTGTGTAAAGCAAAGCACAATACATTGCTATGTGTAGAAGCAAACATATACGCGATTTCACAATGTGTTCCTAGAACAGCTGTGAGCAACTTTTTTACACAATGTTAACAACACATTTGAAGCTCAATATTTCATGGGCTGAAGCGGGGAAGATAGAAAACGTGTGCCCTGTAAAGGCGAAGTCTGTGGCATTAACAGGAAGGGAGAAAAAGTACTTTCTACCCATTTTTAGGTTCCGCGGTAAAATGGCAAGTTTCTATGGAACTGCATCTCGGCTTGTGACTGTGGTTTTCCCGGTCACACAAAAATGCTGAAATTCGACTTATACAGTGTTTTTGCTTATTAAACTTGATGAATTCTCTCCTCTTGACTGTAGAATAGTGTGTAAAGCAAAGCACAATACATTGCTATGTGTAGAAGCAAAGATATACGCGATTTCACAATGTGTTCCTAGAACAGCTGTGAGCAACTTTTTTACACAACGTTAACAACACATTTGAAGCTCAATATTTCATGGGCTGAAGCGGGGAAGATAGAAAACGTGAGCCCTGTAAAGGCGAAGTCTGTGGCATTAACAGGAAGGGAGAAAAAGTACTTTCTACCCATTTTTAGGTTCAGCGGTAAATGGCAAGTTTCTATGGAACTGCATCTCGGCTTGTGACTGTGGTTTTCCCGGTCACACAAAAATGCTGAAATTCGACTTATACAGTGTTTTTGCTTATTAAACTTGATGAATTCTCTCCTCTTGACTGTAGAATAGTGTGTAAAGCAAAGCACAATACATTCCTATGTGTAGAAGCAAAGATATACGCGATTTCACAATGTGTTCCCAAAACAGCTGTGAGCAACTTTTTTACACAACGTTAACAACACATTTGAAGCTCAATATTTCATGGGC
Source organism: Ascaphus truei (assembly GCF_040206685.1). NCBI lineage: Eukaryota > Metazoa > Chordata > Amphibia > Anura > Ascaphidae > Ascaphus > Ascaphus truei. The sequence goes on from NW_027456977.1 coordinate 61,345, forward strand.
TGAAGCGGGGAAGATAGAAAACGTGTGCCCTGTAAAGGCGAAGTCTGTGGCATTAACAGGAAGGGAGAAAAAGTACTTTCTACCCATTTTTAGGTTCAGCGGTAAAATGGCAAGTTTCTATGGAACTGCATCTCGTCTTGTGACTGTGGTTTTCCCGGTCACACAAAAATGCTGAAATTCGACATATACAGTGTTTTTGCTTATTAAACTTGATGAATTCTCTCCTCTTGACTGTAGAATAGTGTGTAAAGCAAAGCACAATACATTGCTATGTGTAGAAGCAAACATATACGCGATTTCACAATGTGTTCCTAGAACAGCTGTGAGCAACTTTTTTACACAATGTTAACAACACATTTGAAGCTCAATATTTCATGGGCTGAAGCGGGGAAGATAGAAAACGTGTGCCCTGTAAAGGCGAAGTCTGTGGCATTAACAGGAAGGGAGAAAAAGTACTTTCTACCCATTTTTAGGTTCCGCGGTAAAATGGCAAGTTTCTATGGAACTGCATCTCGGCTTGTGACTGTGGTTTTCCCGGTCACACAAAAATGCTGAAATTCGACATATACAGTGTTTTTGCTTATTAAACTTGATGAATTCTCTCCTCTTGACTGTAGAATAGTGTGTAAAGCAAAGCACAATACATTGCTATGTATAGAAGCAAAGATATACGCGATTTCACAATGTGTTCCTAGAACAGCTGTGAGCAACTTTTTTACACAACGTTAACAACACATTTGAAGCTCAATATTTCATGGGCTGAAGCGGGGAAGATAGAAAACGTGAGCCCTGTAAAGGCGAAGTCTGTGGCATTAACAGGAAGGGAGAAAAAGTACTTTCTACCCATTTTTAGGTTCAGCGGTAAATGGCAAGTTTCTATGGAACTGCATCTCGGCTTGTGACTGTGGTTTTCCCGGTCACACAAAAATGCTGAAATTCGACTTATACAGTGTTTTTGCTTATTAAACTTGATGAATTCTCTCCTCTTGACTGTAGAATAGTGTGTAAAGCAAAGCACAATACATTCCTATGTGTAGAAGCAAAGATATACGCGATTTCACAATGTGTTCCCAAAACAGCTGTGAGCAACTTTTTTACACAACGTTAACAACACATTTGAAGCTCAATATTTCATGGGCTGAAGCGGGGAAGATAGAAAACGTGTGCCCTGTAAAGGCGAAGTCTGTGGCATTAACAGGAAGGGAGAAAAAGTACTTTCTACCCATTTTTAGGTTCAGCGGTAAAATGGCAAGTTTCTATGGAACTGCATCTCGTCTTGTGACTGTGGTTTTCCCGGTCACACAAAAATGCTGAAATTCGACATATACAGTGTTTTTGCTTATTAAACTTGATGAATTCTCTCCTCTTGACTGTAGAATAGTGTGTAAAGCAAAGCACAATACATTGCTATGTGTAGAAGCAAACATATACGCGATTTCACAATGTGTTCCTAGAACAGCTGTGAGCAACTTTTTTACACAATGTTAACAACACATTTGAAGCTCAATATTTCATGGGCTGAAGCGGGGAAGATAGAAAACGTGTGCCCTGTAAAGGCGAAGTCTGTGGCATTAACAGGAAGGGAGAAAAAGTACTTTCTACCCATTTTTAGGTTCCGCGGTAAAATGGCAAGTTTCTATGGAACTGCATCTCGGCTTGTGACTGTGGTTTTCCCGGTCACACAAAAATGCTGAAATTCGACTTATACAGTGTTTTTGCTTATTAAACTTGATGAATTCTCTCCTCTTGACTGTAGAATAGTGTGTAAAGCAAAGCACAATACATTCCTATGTGTAGAAGCAAAGATATACGCGATTTCACAATGTGTTCCTAGAACAGCTGTGAGCAACTTTTTTACACAACGTTAACAACACATTTGAAGCTCAATATTTCATGGGCTGAAGCGGGGAAGATAGAAAACGTGTGCCCTGTAAAGGCGAAGTCTGTGGCATTAACAGGAAGGGAGAAAAAGTACTTTCTACCCATTTTTAGGTTCAGCGGTAAAATGGCAAGTTTCTATGGAACTGCATCTCGGCTTGTGACTGTGGTTTTCCCGGTCACACAATAATGCTGAAAATCGACTTATACAGTGTTTTTGCTTATTAAACTTGATGAATTCTCTCCTCTTGACTGTAGAATAGTGTGTAAAGCAAAGCACAATACATTGCTATGTGTAGAAGCAAAGATATACGCGATTTCACAATGTGTTCCTAGAACAGCTGTGAGCAACTTTTTTACACAATGTTAACAACACATTTGAAGCTCAATATTTCATGGGCTGAAGCGGGGAAGATAGAAAACGTGTGCCCTGTAAAGGCGAAGTCTGTGGCATTAACAGGAAGGGAGAAAAAGTACTTTCTACCCATTTTTAGGTTCAGCGGTAAAATGGCAAGTTTCTATGGAACTGCATCTCGGATTGTGACTGTGGTTTTCCCGGTCACACAAAAATGCTGAAATTCGACTTATACAGTGTTTTTGCTAATTAAACTTGATGAATTCTCTCCTCTTGACTGTAGAATGGTGTGTAAAGCAAAGCACAATACATTGCTATGTGTAGAAGCAAAGATATACGCGATTTCACAATGTGTTCCTAGAACAGCTGTGAGCAACTTTTTTACACCACGTTAACAACACATTTGAAGCTCAATATTTCATGGGCTGAAGCGGGGAAGATAGAAAACGTGTGCCCTGTAAAGGCGAAGTCTGTGGCATTAACAGGAAGGGAGAAAAAGTACTTTCTACCCATTTTTAGGTTCAGCGGTAAAATGGCAAGTTTCTATGGAACTGCATCTCGGCTTGTGACTGTGGTTTTCCCGGTCACACAAAAATGCTGAAATTCGACTTATACAGTGTTTTTGCTTATTAAACTTGATGAATTCTCTCCTCTTGACTGTAGAATAGTGTGTAAAGCAAAGCACAATACATTGCTATGTGCAGAAGCAAAAATATACGCGATTTCACAATGTGTTCCTAGAACAGCTGTGAGCAACTTTTTTACACCACGTTAACAACACATTTGAAGCTCAATATTTCATGGGCTGAAGCGGGGAAGATAGAAAACGTGTGCCCTGTAAAGGCGAAGTCTGTGGCATTAACAGGAAGGGAGAAAAAGTACTTTCTACCCATTTTTAGGTTCAGCGGTAAAACGGCAAGTTTCTATGGAACTGCATCTCGTCTTGTGACTGTGGTTTTCCCGGTCACACAAAAATGCTGAAATTCGACTTATACAGTGTTTTTGCTTATTAAACTTGATGAATTCTCTCCTCTTGACTGTAGAATAGTGTGTAAAGCAAAGCACAATACATTCCTATGTGTAGAAGCAAAGATATACGCGATTTCACAATGTGTTCCCAAAACAGCTGTGAGCAACTTTTTTACACAACGTTAACAACACATTTGAAGCTCAATATTTCATGGGCTGAAGCGGGGAAGATAGAAAACGTGTGCCCTGTAAAGGCGAAGTTTGTGGCATTAACAGGAAGGGAGAAAAAGTACTTTCTACCCATTTTTAGGTTCAGCGGTAAAATGGCAAGTTTCTATGGAACTGCATCTCGGCTTGTGACTGTGGTTTTCCCGGTCACACAAAAATGCTGAAATTCGACTTATACAGTGTTTTTGCTTATTAAACTTGATGAATTCTCTCCTCTTGACTGTAGAATAGTGTGTAAAGCAAAGCACAATACATTGCTATGTGTAGAAGCAAAGATATACGCGATTTCACAATGTGTTCCTAGAACAGCTGTGAGCAACTTTTTTACACCACGTTAACAACACATTTGAAGCTCAATATTTCATGGGCTGAAGCGGGGAAGATAGAAAACGTGTGCCCTGTAAAGGCGAAGTCTGTGGCATTAACAGGAAGGGAGAAAAAGTACTTTCTACCCATTTTTAGGTTCAGCGGTAAAATGGCAAGTTTCTATGGAACTGCATCTCGGCTTGTGACTGTGGTTTTCCCGGTCACACAAAAATGCTGAAATTCGACTTATACAGTGTTTTTGCTTATTAAACTTGATGAATTCTCTCCTCTTGACTGTAGAATAGTGTGTAAAGCAAAGCACAATACATTTCTATGTGTAGAAGCAAAGATATACGCGATTTCACAATGTGTTCCAAAAACATCTGTGAGCAACTTTTTTACACAACGTTAACAACACATTTGAAGCTCAATATTTCATGGGCTGAAGCGGGGAAGATAGAAAACGTGTGCCCTGTAAAGGCGAAGTCTGTGGCATTAACAGGAAGGGAGAAAAAGTACTTTCTACCCAGTTTTAGGTTCAGCGGTAAAATGGCAAGTTTCTATGGAACTGCATCTCGGCTTGTGACTGTGGTTTTCCCGGTCACACAAAAATGCTGAAATTCGACTTATACAGAGTTTTTGCTTATTAAACTTGATGAATTCTCTCCTCTTGACTGTAGAATAGTGTGTAAAGCAAAGCACAATACATTGCTATGTGTAGAAGCAAAGATATACGCGATTTCACAATGTGTTCCTAGAACAGCTGTGAGCAACTTTTTTACACCACGTTAACAACACATTTGAAGCTCAATATTTCATGGGCTGAAGCGGGGAAGATAGAAAACGTGTGCCCTGTAAAGGCGAAGTCTGTGGCATTAACAGGAAGGGAGAAAAAGTACTTTCTACCCATTTTTAGGTTCCGCGGTAAAATGGCAAGTTCCTATGGAACTGCATCTCGGCTTGTGACTGTGGTTTTCCCGGTCACACAAAAATGCTGAAATTCGACTTATACAGAGTTTTTGCTTATTAAACTTGATGGATTCTCTCCTCTTGACTGCAGAATAATGTGTAAAGCAAAGCACAATACATTGCTATGTGTAGAAGCAAAGATATACGCGATTTCACAATGTGTTCCCAAAACAGCTGTGAGCAACTTTTTTACACAACGTTAACAACACATTTGAAGCTCAATATTTCATGGGCTGAAGCGGGGAAGATAGAAAACGTGTGCCCTGTAAAGGCGATGTCTGTGGCATTAACAGGAAGGGAGAAAAAGTACTTTCTACCCATTTTTAGGTTCAGCGGTAAAATGGCAAGTTTCTATGGAACTGCATCTCGGATTGTGACTGTGGTTTTCCCGGTCACACAAAAATGCTGAAATTCGACTTATACAGTGTTTTTGCTAATTAAACTTGATGAATTCTCTCCTCTTGACTGTAGAATAGTGTGTAAAGCAAAGCACAATACATTCCTATGTGTAGAAGCAAAGATATACGCGATTTCACAATGTGTTCCTAGAACAGCTGTGAGCAACTTTTTTACACAAAGTTAACAACACATTTGAAGCTCAATATTTCATGGGCTGAAGCGGGGAAGATAGAAAACGTGTGCCCTGTAAAGGCGAAGTCTGTGGCATTAACAGGAAGGGAGAAAAAGTACTTTCTACCCATTTTTAGGTTCAGCGGTAAAATGGCAAGTTTCTATGGAACTGCATCTCGGCTTGTGACTGTGGTTTTCCCGGTCACACAAAAATGCTGAAATTCGACATATACAGTGTTTTTGCTTATTAAACTTGATGAATTCTCTCCTCTTGACTGTAGAATAGTGTGTAAAGCAAAGCACAATACATTGCTATGTGTAGAAGCAAACATATACGCGATTTCACAATGTGTTCCTAGAACAGCTGTGAGCAACTTTTTTACACAATGTTAACAACACATTTGAAGCTCAATATTTCATGGGCTGAAGCGGGGAAGATAGAAAACGTGTGCCCTGTAAAGGCGAAGTCTGTGGCATTAACAGGAAGGGAGAAAAAGTGGGGATGAGCGTGTAAACATTGCATGTCATTTCCCAGAATCCCTTGCTGCAGTGGGAGCACTGTATGCTACTGTACTGTAGGTGATAATGGTTGAAATATATATATATATATAGATATATATATATATATCTATATATATATATATATCTATATATATCTATATATATATATATACATACACATCAACCAGTACAATAATTTAAAAGGGGGGAATTAAAATGGTTGAAGTGGATAATGACAAGTATATACCGATCCAAAAAAACAACTGCTTACATGGATGTACTATTAGCATGTACAGTGTTGTTTGTTACTGCAGTTACCAATTTATTTCCATTTTAAATATTTAATTTCTCTGAAATGGTGCAAGCAAATTGTATGAAAAGTTGCAAACGAATACATGAATGTTTTGTATCCAGAGTCAGGGGGATGAGATGAGATGGGGTCATGTTCATACAGTATTTGAACTGTACATTACTAAAAGAAGGCTTTTTTTCTATGCAGATACAGTATAGTGTTTCAAACACATGCTATACACACGTACACACACATACACATATACACACACACACACACACACACACACACGAGGTAATGTAAAGATGTGGGTGAACAGAGCGAAAAAGATTGTACTAGAAACGCTTATTAACATCAAAGGAATGGGCCTAAAGCAAAAGTTTGAACAGCAGCAGCAGCTGCAGTACCCCTGATATCTATGGATGGGACAGATACCCCCTGCAGACGCACGCACGCACGCACGCACACACACAGGGAGGGGTCTGTAGTGTGACAGAGCACACCAGCTTCGCCACCAGGCACTCCTTCTTGAATTAAAATAAAACTATCTCCTTACCTCTTTCTGGATGCCCCCTCTTTACCAACAAGAGGGACAGGACCAGCTCTCCTCAGCTTCCATTTTCCTCTTCCTTTCCTCTCTCCCTTGAAAACTTTCTGCACCTGAGACAGTGGGAGGGAGGGAGATAGAGCATGAAACAGCACCCCAAATCCTGTCCCATTACAAGCAGCACAGGCTTCTGTCCCTCTACTCCTCTGCCTCCAGTCATTTGCATGGGAGGGAGGAGCTGCTTGCTCTCTCTCTCCCTCTTTCTCCCTCTCTCTCCTCTCCCTCTCTCCCTCCCTCTCTCTTTTAGAAGCTTTACACCTGCCATCCTGCCTACAGTATGTGATGATATCACAATGTCTCTCTTACATCACAGACAGGCTGACATCATCACACAGGCTGGCGGCCAGCAAGAGACAGAAATGCAGATAGAGACACACTGACAAATACATACACTGTAGGCACAGGCACCATGCGGCTTCTGCACCATAAAAGTTCATTTGAATCAAAAATAATGTCATCTTTTAAGTGAGGCGCTATTGAAATCTTGGGGGTCTAAGTGTCAAGACAATCTTGACATAAAACGGAGGCATCATTTTCAATCATTCAATAATGATGTGGTTTTGGATGACAGTATTCTATGAGATATCATGGGAAAATAATAGGAGACATAATGGAAATACAGTATCGTCCAATTTGTGACCATAATGGGAATATACATAGCGCTTCCTTCACAGGAAATAATACATGTGACATAACGGGAATGTAGTAAGTATGTGGGTTTGGCTGGGATTATCCTACATCCTGCAGGGATATAATAACTGGGAAAACGCTATATTTGATACCGCCACGTTGTGGGATGAGCGAGTAAACATTGCATGTCATTTCCCAGAATCCCTTGCTGCAGTGGGAGCACTGTATGCTACTGTACTGTAGGTGATAATGGTTGAAATATATATATATATATATATATATATATAGATATATAGATATATATCTATATATATATATATATATATATATATATATATATATATACATACACATCAACCAGTACAATAATTTAAAAGGGGGGAATTAAAATGGTTGAAGTGGATAATGACAAGTATATACCGATCCAAAAAAACAACTCCTGAGCATGTATGTACTGCTTACATGGATGTACTATTAGCATGTACAGTGTTGTTTGTTACTGCAGTTACCAATTTATTTCCATTTTAAATATTTAATTTCTCTGAAATGGTGCAAGCAAATTGTATGAAAAGTTGCAAACGAATACATGAATGTTTTGTATCCAGAGTCAGGGGGATGAGATGAGATGGGGTCATGTTCATACAGTATTTGAACTGTACATTACTAAAAGAAGGCTTTTTTTCTATGCAGATACAGTATAGTGTTTCAAACACATGCTATACACACGTACACACACATACACATACACACACACACACACACACACACGAGGTAATGTAAAGATGTGGGTGAACAGAGCGAAAAAGATTGTACTAGAAACGCTTATTAACATCAAAGGAATGGGCCTAAAGCAAAAGTTTGAACAGCAGCAGCAGCTGCAGTACCCCTGATATCTATGGATGGGACAGATACCCCCTGCAGACGCACGCACGCACGCACGCACACACACAGGGAGGGGTCTGTAGTGTGACAGAGCACACCAGCTTCGCCACCAGGCACTCCTTCTTGAATTAAAATAAAACTATCTCCTTACCTCTTTCTGGATGCCCCCTCTTTACCAACAAGGGGGACAGGACCAGCTCTCCTCAGCTTCCATTTTCCTCTTCCTTTCCTCTCTCCCTTGAAAACTTTCTGCACCTGAGACAGTGGGAGGGAGGGAGATAGAGCATGAAACAGCACCCCAAATCCTGTCCCATTACAAGCAGCACAGGCTTCTGTCCCTCTACTCCTCTGCCTCCAGTCATTTGCATGGGAGGGAGGAGCTGCTTGCTCTCTCTCTCCCTCTTTCTCCCTCTCTCTCCTCTACCTCTCTCCCTCCCTCTCTCTTTTAGAAGCTTTACACCTGCCATCCTGCCTACAGTATGTGATGATATCACAATGTCTCTCTTACATCACAGACAGGCTGACATCATCACACAGGCTGGCGGCCAGCAAGAGACAGAAATGCAGATAGAGACACACTGACAAATACATACACTGTAGGCACAGGCACCATGCGGCTTCTGCACCATAAAAGTTCATTTGAATCAAAAATAATGTCATCTTTTAAGTGAGGCGCTATTGAAATCTTGGGGGTCTAAGTGTCAAGACAATCTTGACATAAAACGGAGGCATCATTTTCAATCATTCAATAATGATGTGGTTTTGGATGACAGTATTCTATGAGATATCATGGGAAAATAATAGGAGACATAATGGAAATACAGTATCGTCCAATTTGTGACCATAATGGGAATATACATAGCGCTTCCTTCACAGGAAATAATACATGTGACATAACGGGAATGTAGTAAGTATGTGGGTTTGGCTGGGATTATCCTACATCCTGCAGGGATATAATAACTGGGAAAACGCTATATTTGATACCGCCACGTTGTGGGATGAGCGAGTAAACATTGCATGTCATTTCCCAGAATCCCTTGCTGCAGTGGGAGCACTGTATGCTACTGTACTGTAGGTGATAATGGTAGAAATATATATATATATATATAGATATTTATATATATATATATCTATATATATATATATATCTATATATATATAGATATATATATATATACATACACATCAACCAGTACAATAATTTAAAAGGGGGGAATTAAAATGGTTGAAGTGGATAATGACAAGTATATACCGATCCAAAAAAACAACTCCTGAGCATGTATGTACTGCTTACATGGATGTACTATTAGCATGTACAGTGTTGTTTGTTACTGCAGTTACCAATTTATTTCCATTTTAAATATTTAATTTCTCTGAAATGGTGCAAGCAAATTGTATGAAAAGTTGCAAACGAATACATGAATGTTTTGTATCCAGAGTCAGGGGGATGAGATGAGATGGGGTCATGTTTCAAGTACGCTTATCACAATGCCTTTCTGGTCTGTGCTGAAGCACGGCATTCTGGCAGCCAAGTGGCTTGACCTTTATTAGTGAGCCTGGTTACCCCCTCTCGGAACCACAGACTTAGAAATCGCCAGCTCATATACAGTGCATAAAATATATTTATATATATACCCTTATACACCATTTAATAAAAAATATCACAAAATTCTTCTAAGTCCCTCGGGAAGAGTGAAAGACGCGCACGTTCATTTTCAGAGCTCCTAGACCTTCCTATAAGAAGTTAGCCAAAAAGTAGCTTCGAAAAACGCTTAGGTTAAGTTTCAGAGTTGCTTCTAATGTACCAAAGCTGGACTTAGACATAATTTCACTCTCACAACATTATGGCTGGTTGGAGAGAGTCCGAACCACAAGTACCGGGTCCATGGTTCTGGCCGTATACTGGGGGGACGGGGACGACTCCCATTAACCCCTGACTATACCGGGGATACGCTTATCACAATGCCTTTCTGGTCTGTGCTGAAGCAGGGCATTCTGGCAGCCAAGTGGCTTGACCTTTATTAGTGAGCCTGGTTACCCCCAATCGGAACCACAGACTTAGAAATCGCCAGTTCATATACAGTGCATAAAATATATTTATATATATACCTTTATACACCATTTAATAAAAAATATCACAAAATTCTTCTAAGTCCCTCGGGAAGAGTGAAAGACGCGCACGTTCATTTTCAGAGCTCCTAGACCTTCCTATAAGAAGTTAGCCAAAAAGTAGCTTCGAAAAACGCTTAGGTTAAGTTTCAGAGTTGCTTCTAATGTACCAAAGCTGGACTTAGACATAATTTCACTCTCACAACATTATGGCTGGTTGGAGACAGTCCGAACCACAAGTACCGGGTCCATGGTTCTGGCCGTATACTGGGGGGACGGGGACGACTCCCATTAACCCCTGACTATACCGGGGATACGCTTATCACAATGCCTTTCTGGTCTGTGCTGAAGCAGGGCATTCTGGCAGCCAAGTGGCTTGACCTTTATTAGTGAGCCTGGTAACCCCCTCTCGGAACCACAGACTTAGAAATCGCCAGCTCATATACAGTGCATAAAATATATTTATATATATACCCTTATACACCATTTAATAAAAAATATCACAAAATTCTTCTAAGTCCCTCGGGAAGAGTGAAAGACGCGCACGTTCATTTTCAGAGCTCCTAGACCTTCCTATAAGAAGTTAGCCAAAAAGTAGCTTCGAAAAACGCTTAGGTTAAGTTTCAGAGTTGCTTCTAATGTACCAAAGCTGGACTTAGACATAATTTCACTCTCACAACATTATGGCTGGTTGGAGACAGTCCGAACCACAAGTACCGGGTCCATGGTTCTGGCCGTATACTGGGGGGACGGGGACGACTCCCATTAACCCCTGACTATACCGGTGATACGCTTATCACAATGCCTTTCTGGTCTGTGCTGAAGCAGGGCATTCTGGCAGCCAAGTGGCTTGACCTTTATTAGTGAGCCTGGTTACCCCCTCTCGGAACCACAGACTTAGAAATCGCCAGCTCATATACAGTGCATAAAATATATTTATATATATACCCTTATACACCATTTTAATAAAAAATATCACAAAATTCTTCTAAGTCCCTCGGGAAGAGTGAAAGACGCGCACGTTCATTTTCAGAGCTCCTAGACCTTCCTATAAGAAGTTAGCCAAAAAGTAGCTTCGAAAAACGCTTAGGTTAAGTTTCAGAGTTGCTTCTAATGTACCAAAGCTGGACTTAGACATAATTTCACTCTCACAACATTATGGCTGGTTGGAGACAGTCCGAACCACAAGTACCGGGTCCATGGTTCTGGACGTATACTGGGGGGACGGGGACGACTCCCATTAACCCCTGACTATACCGGGGATACGCTTATCACAATGCCTTTCTGGTCTGTGCTGAAGCAGGGCATTCTGGCAGCCAAGTGGCTTGACCTTTATTAGTGAGCCTGGTCACCCCCTCTCGGAACCACAGACTTAGAAATCGCCAGCTCATATACAGTGCATAAAATATATTTATATATATACCCTTATACACCATTTTAATAAAAAATATCACAAAATTCTTCTAAGTCCCTCGGGAAGAGTGGAAGACGCGCACGTTCATTTTCAGAGCTCCTAGACCTTCCTATAAGAAGTTAGCCAAAAAGTAGCTTCGAAAAACGCTTAGGTTAAGTTTCAGAGTTGCTTCTAATGTACCAAAGCTGGACTTAGACATAATTTCACTCTCACAACATTATGGCTGGTTGGAGACAGTCCGAACCACAAGTACCGGGTCCATGGTTCTGGCCGTATACTGGGGGGACGGGGACGACTCCCATTAACCCCTGACTATACCGGGGATACGCTTATCACAATGCCTTTCTGGTCTGTGCTGAAGCAGGGCATTCTGGCAGCCAAGTGGCTTGACCTTTATTAGTGAGCCTGGTAACCCCCTCTCGGAACCACAGACTTAGAAATCGCCAGCTCATATACAGTGCATAAAATATATTTATATATATACCCTTATACACCATTTAATAAAAAATATCACAAAATTCTTCTAAGTCCCTCGGGAAGAGTGAAAGACGCGCACGTTCATTTTCAGAGCTCCTAGACCTTCCTATAAGAAGTTAGCCAAAAAGTAGCTTCGAAAAACGCTTAGGTTAAGTTTCAGAGTTGCTTCTAATGTACCAAAGCTGGACTTAGACATAATTTCACTCTCACAACATTATGGCTGGTTGGAGACAGTCCGAACCACAAGTACCGGGTCCATGGTTCTGGCCGTATACTGGGGGGACGGGGACGACTCCCATTAACCCCTGACTATACCGGTGATACGCTTATCACAATGCCTTTCTGGTCTGTGCTGAAGCAGGGCATTCTGGCAGCCAAGTGGCTTGACCTTTATTAGTGAGCCTGGTTACCCCCTCTCGGAACCACAGACTTAGAAATCGCCAGCTCATATACAGTGCATAAAATATATTTATATATATACCCTTATACACCATTTTAATAAAAAATATCACAAAATTCTTCTAAGTCCCTCGGGAAGAGTGAAAGACGCGCACGTTCATTTTCAGAGCTCCTAGACCTTCCTATAAGAAGTTAGCCAAAAAGTAGCTTCGAAAAACGCTTAGGTTAAGTTTCAGAGTTGCTTCTAATGTACCAAAGCTGGACTTAGACATAATTTCACTCTCACAACATTATGGCTGGTTGGAGACAGTCCGAACCACAAGTACCGGGTCCATGGTTCTGGACGTATACTGGGGGGACGGGGACGACTCCCATTAACCCCTGACTATACCGGGGATACGCTTATCACAATGCCTTTCTGGTCTGTGCTGAAGCAGGGCATTCTGGCAGCCAAGTGGCTTGACCTTTATTAGTGAGCCTGGTCACCCCCTCTCGGAACCACAGACTTAGAAATCGCCAGCTCATATACAGTGCATAAAATATATTTATATATATACCCTTATACACCATTTTAATAAAAAATATCACAAAATTCTTCTAAGTCCCTCGGGAAGAGTGGAAGACGCGCACGTTCATTTTCAGAGCTCCTAGACCTTCCTATAAGAAGTTAGCCAAAAAGTAGCTTCGAAAAACGCTTAGGTTAAGTTTCAGAGTTGCTTCTAATGTACCAAAGCTGGACTTAGACATAATTTCACTCTCACAACATTATGGCTGGTTGGAGAGAGTCCGAACCACAAGTACCGGGTCCATGGTTCTGGCCGTATACTGGGGGGACGGGGACGACTCCCATTAACCCCTGACTATACCGGTGATACGCTTATCACAATGCCTTTCTGGTCTGTGCTGAAGCAGGGCATTCTGGCAGCCAAGTGGCTTGACCTTTATTAGTGAGCCTGGTTACCCCCTCTCGGAACCACAGACTTAGAAATCGCCAGCTCATATACAGTGCATAAAATATATTTATATATATACCCTTATACACCATTTTAATAAAAAATATCACAAAATTCTTCTAAGTCCCTCGGGAAGAGTGAAAGACGCGCACGTTCATTTTCAGAGCTCCTAGACCTTCCTATAAGAAGTTAGCCAAAAAGTAGCTTCGAAAAACGCTTAGGTTAAGTTTCAGAGTTGCTTCTAATGTACCAAAGCTGGACTTAGACATAATTTCACTCTCACAACATTATGGCTGGTTGGAGACAGTCCGAACCACAAGTACCGGGTCCATGGTTCTGGCCGTATACTGGGGGGACGGGGACGACTCCCATTAACCCCTGACTATACCGGGGATATGCTTATCACAATGCCTTTCTGGTCTGTGCTGAAGCACGGCATTCTGGCAGCCAAGTGGCTTGACCTTTATTAGTGAGCCTGGTTACCCCCTCTCGGAACCACAGACTTAGAAATCGCCAGCTCATATACAGTGCATAAAATATATTTATATATATACCCTTATACACCATTTTAATAAAAAATATCACAAAATTCTTCTAAGTCCCTCGGGAAGAGTGAAAGACGCGCACGTTCATTTTCAGAGCTCCTAGACCTTCCTATAAGAAGTTAGCCAAAAAGTAGCTTCGAAAAACGCTTAGGTTAAGTTTCAGAGTTGCTTCTAATGTACCAAAGCTGGACTTAGACATAATTTCACTCACAACATTATGGCTGGTTGGAGAGAGTCCGAACCACAAGTACCGGGTCCATGGTTCTGGCCGTATACTGGGGGGACGGGGACGACTCCCATTAACCCCTGACTATACCGGGGATACGCTTATCACAATGCCTTTCTGGTCTGTGCTGAAGCACGGCATTCTGGCAGCCAAGTGGCTTGACCTTTATTAGTGAGCCTGGTTACCCCCTCTCGGAACCACAGACTTAGAAATCGCCAGCTCATATACAGTGCATAAAATATATTTATATATATATACCCTTATACACCATTTAATAAAAAATATCACAAAATTCTTCTAAGTCCCTCGGGAAGAGTGAAAGACGCGCACGTTCATTTTCAGAGCTCCTAGAACTTCCTATAAGAAGTTAGCCAAAAAGTAGCTTCGAAAAACGCTTAGGTTAAGTTTCAGAGTTGCTTCTAATGTACCAAAGCTGGACTTAGACATAATTTCACTCTCACAACATTATGGCTGGTTGGAGACAGTCCGAACCACAAGTACCGGGTCCATGGTTCTGGCCGTATACTGGGGGGACGGGGACGACTCCCATTAACCCCTGACTATACCGGGGATACGCTTATCACAATGCCTTTCTGGTCTGTGCTGAAGCAGGGCATTCTGGCAGCCAAGTGGCTTGACCTTTATTAGTGAGCCTGGTTACCCCCTCTCGGAACCACAGACTTAGAAATCGCCAGCTCATATACAGTGCATAAAATATATTTATATATATACCCTTATACACCATTTTAATAAAAAATATCACAAATTTCTTCTAAGTCCCTAGGGAAGAGTGAAAGACGCGCACGTTCATTTTCAGAGCTCCTAGACCTTCCTATAAGAAGTTAGCCAAAAAGTAGCTTCGAAAAACGCTTAGGTTAAGTTTCAGAGTTGCTTCTAATGTACCAAAGCTGGACTTAGACATAATTTCACTCTCACAACATTATGGCTGGTTGGAGACAGTCCGAACCACAAGTACCGGGTCCATGGTTCTGGCCGTATACTGGGGGGACGGGGACGACTCCCATTAACCCCTGACTATACCGGGGATACGCTTATCACAATGCCTTTCTGGTCTGTGCTGAAGCAGGGCATTCTGGCAGCCAAGTGGCTTGACCTTTATTAGTGAGCCTGGTTACCCCCTCTCGGAACCACAGACTTAGAAATCGCCAGCTCATATACAGTGCATAAAATATATTTATATATATATACCCTTATACACCATTTAATAAAAAATATCACAAAATTCTTCTAAGTCCCTCGGGAAGAGTGAAAGACGCGCACGTTCATTTTCAGAGCTCCTAGACCTTCCTATAAGAAGTTAGCCAAAAAGTAGCTTCGAAAAACGCTTAGGTTAAGTTTCAGAGTTGCTTCTAATGTACCAAAGCTGGACTTAGACATAATTTCACTCTCACAACATTATGGCTGGTTGGAGACAGTCCGAACCACAAGTACCGGGTCCATGGTTCTGGCCGTATACTGGGGGGACGGGGACGACTCCCATTAACCCCTGACTATACCGGGGATACGCTTATCACAATGCCTTTCTGGTCTGTGCTGAAGCAGGGCATTCTGGCAGCCAAGTGGCTTGACCTTTATTAGTGAGCCTGGTAACCCCCTCTCGGAACCACAGACTTAGAAATCGCCAGCTCATATACAGTGCATAAAATATATTTATATATATACCCTTATACACCATTTAATAAAAAATATCACAAAATTCTTCTAAGTCCCTCGGGAAGAGTGAAAGACGCGCACGTTCATTTTCAGAGCTCCTAGACCTTCCTATAAGAAGTTAGCCAAAAAGTAGCTTCGAAAAACGCTTAGGTTAAGTTTCAGAGTTGCTTCTAATGTACCAAAGCTGGACTTAGACATAATTTCACTCTCACAACATTATGGCTGGTTGGAGACAGTCCGAACCACAAGTACCGGGTCCATGGTTCTGGCCGTATACTGGGGGGACGGGGACGACTCCCATTAACCCCTGACTATACCGGGGATACGCTTATCACAATGCCTTTCTGGTCTGTGCTGAAGCAGGGCATTCTGGCAGCCAAGTGGCTTGACCTTTATTAGTGAGCCTGGTTACCCCCTCTCGGAACCACAGACTTAGAAATCGCCAGCTCATATACAGTGCATAAAATATATTTATATATATATACCCTTATACACCATTTAATAAAAAATATCACAAAATTCTTCTAAGTCCCTCGGGAAGAGTGAAAGACGCGCACGTTCATTTTCAGAGCTCCTAGACCTTCCTATAAGAAGTTAGCCAAAAAGTAGCTTCGAAAAACGCTTAGGTTAAGTTTCAGAGTTGCTTCTAATGTACCAAAGCTGGACTTAGACATAATTTCACTCTCACAACATTATGGCTGGTTGGAGACAGTCCGAACCACAAGTACCGGGTCCATGGTTCTGGCCGTATACTGGGGGGACGGGGACGACTCCCATTAACCCCTGACTATACCGGGGATACGCTTATCACAATGCCTTTCTGGTCTGTGCTGAAGCAGGGCATTCTGGCAGCCAAGTGGCTTGACCTTTATTAGTGAGCCTGGTAACCCCCTCTCGGAACCACAGACTTAGAAATCGCCAGCTCATATACAGTGCATAAAATATATTTATATATATACCCTTATACACCATTTAATAAAAAATATCACAAAATTCTTCTAAGTCCCTCGGGAAGAGTGAAAGACGCGCACGTTCATTTTCAGAGCTCCTAGACCTTCCTATAAGAAGTTAGCCAAAAAGTAGCTTCGAAAAACGCTTAGGTTAAGTTTCAGAGTTGCTTCTAATGTACCAAAGCTGGACTTAGACATAATTTCACTCTCACAACATTATGGCTGGTTGGAGACAGTCCGAACCACAAGTACCGGGTCCATGGTTCTGGCCGTATACTGGGGGGACGGGGACGACTCCCATTAACCCCTGACTATACCGGTGATACGCTTATCACAATGCCTTTCTGGTCTGTGCTGAAGCAGGGCATTCTGGCAGCCAAGTGGCTTGACCTTTATTAGTGAGCCTGGTTACCCCCTCTCGGAACCACAGACTTAGAAATCGCCAGCTCATATACAGTGCATAAAATATATTTATATATATACCCTTATACACCATTTTAATAAAAAATATCACAAAATTCTTCTAAGTCCCTCGGGAAGAGTGAAAGACGCGCACGTTCATTTTCAGAGCTCCTAGACCTTCCTATAAGAAGTTAGCCAAAAAGTAGCTTCGAAAAACGCTTAGGTTAAGTTTCAGAGTTGCTTCTAATGTACCAAAGCTGGACTTAGACATAATTTCACTCTCACAACATTATGGCTGGTTGGAGACAGTCCGAACCACAAGTACCGGGTCCATGGTTCTGGACGTATACTGGGGGGACGGGGACGACTCCCATTAACCCCTGACTATACCGGGGATACGCTTATCACAATGCCTTTCTGGTCTGTGCTGAAGCAGGGCATTCTGGCAGCCAAGTGGCTTGACCTTTATTAGTGAGCCTGGTCACCCCCTCTCGGAACCACAGACTTAGAAATCGCCAGCTCATATACAGTGCATAAAATATATTTATATATATACCCTTATACACCATTTTAATAAAAAATATCACAAAATTCTTCTAAGTCCCTCGGGAAGAGTGGAAGACGCGCACGTTCATTTTCAGAGCTCCTAGACCTTCCTATAAGAAGTTAGCCAAAAAGTAGCTTCGAAAAACGCTTAGGTTAAGTTTCAGAGTTGCTTCTAATGTACCAAAGCTGGACTTAGACATAATTTCACTCTCACAACATTATGGCTGGTTGGAGAGAGTCCGAACCACAAGTACCGGGTCCATGGTTCTGGCCGTATACTGGGGGGACGGGGACGACTCCCATTAACCCCTGACTATACCGGTGATACGCTTATCACAATGCCTTTCTGGTCTGTGCTGAAGCAGGGCATTCTGGCAGCCAAGTGGCTTGACCTTTATTAGTGAGCCTGGTTACCCCCTCTCGGAACCACAGACTTAGAAATCGCCAGCTCATATACAGTGCATAAAATATATTTATATATATACCCTTATACACCATTTTAATAAAAAATATCACAAAATTCTTCTAAGTCCCTCGGGAAGAGTGAAAGACGCGCACGTTCATTTTCAGAGCTCCTAGACCTTCCTATAAGAAGTTAGCCAAAAAGTAGCTTCGAAAAACGCTTAGGTTAAGTTTCAGAGTTGCTTCTAATGTACCAAAGCTGGACTTAGACATAATTTCACTCTCACAACATTATGGCTGGTTGGAGACAGTCCGAACCACAAGTACCGGGTCCATGGTTCTGGCCGTATACTGGGGGGACGGGGACGACTCCCATTAACCCCTGACTATACCGGGGATATGCTTATCACAATGCCTTTCTGGTCTGTGCTGAAGCACGGCATTCTGGCAGCCAAGTGGCTTGACCTTTATTAGTGAGCCTGGTTACCCCCTCTCGG
Organism: Ascaphus truei; assembly: GCF_040206685.1. Taxonomy (NCBI): domain Eukaryota; kingdom Metazoa; phylum Chordata; class Amphibia; order Anura; family Ascaphidae; genus Ascaphus; species Ascaphus truei. The sequence continues at coordinate 80,126 of NW_027456977.1, forward strand.
AACCACAGACTTAGAAATCGCCAGCTCATATACAGTGCATAAAATATATTTATATATATACCCTTATACACCATTTTAATAAAAAATATCACAAAATTCTTCTAAGTCCCTCGGGAAGAGTGAAAGACGCGCACGTTCATTTTCAGAGCTCCTAGACCTTCCTATAAGAAGTTAGCCAAAAAGTAGCTTCGAAAAACGCTTAGGTTAAGTTTCAGAGTTGCTTCTAATGTACCAAAGCTGGACTTAGACATAATTTCACTCACAACATTATGGCTGGTTGGAGAGAGTCCGAACCACAAGTACCGGGTCCATGGTTCTGGCCGTATACTGGGGGGACGGGGACGACTCCCATTAACCCCTGACTATACCGGGGATACGCTTATCACAATGCCTTTCTGGTCTGTGCTGAAGCACGGCATTCTGGCAGCCAAGTGGCTTGACCTTTATTAGTGAGCCTGGTTACCCCCTCTCGGAACCACAGACTTAGAAATCGCCAGCTCATATACAGTGCATAAAATATATTTATATATATATACCCTTATACACCATTTAATAAAAAATATCACAAAATTCTTCTAAGTCCCTCGGGAAGAGTGAAAGACGCGCACGTTCATTTTCAGAGCTCCTAGAACTTCCTATAAGAAGTTAGCCAAAAAGTAGCTTCGAAAAACGCTTAGGTTAAGTTTCAGAGTTGCTTCTAATGTACCAAAGCTGGACTTAGACATAATTTCACTCTCACAACATTATGGCTGGTTGGAGACAGTCCGAACCACAAGTACCGGGTCCATGGTTCTGGCCGTATACTGGGGGGACGGGGACGACTCCCATTAACCCCTGACTATACCGGGGATACGCTTATCACAATGCCTTTCTGGTCTGTGCTGAAGCAGGGCATTCTGGCAGCCAAGTGGCTTGACCTTTATTAGTGAGCCTGGTTACCCCCTCTCGGAACCACAGACTTAGAAATCGCCAGCTCATATACAGTGCATAAAATATATTTATATATATACCCTTATACACCATTTTAATAAAAAATATCACAAATTTCTTCTAAGTCCCTAGGGAAGAGTGAAAGACGCGCACGTTCATTTTCAGAGCTCCTAGACCTTCCTATAAGAAGTTAGCCAAAAAGTAGCTTCGAAAAACGCTTAGGTTAAGTTTCAGAGTTGCTTCTAATGTACCAAAGCTGGACTTAGACATAATTTCACTCTCACAACATTATGGCTGGTTGGAGACAGTCCGAACCACAAGTACCGGGTCCATGGTTCTGGCCGTATACTGGGGGGACGGGGACGACTCCCATTAACCCCTGACTATACCGGGGATACGCTTATCACAATGCCTTTCTGGTCTGTGCTGAAGCAGGGCATTCTGGCAGCCAAGTGGCTTGACCTTTATTAGTGAGCCTGGTTACCCCCTCTCGGAACCACAGACTTAGAAATCGCCAGCTCATATACAGTGCATAAAATATATTTATATATATATACCCTTATACACCATTTAATAAAAAATATCACAAAATTCTTCTAAGTCCCTCGGGAACAGTGAAAGACGCGCACGTTCATTTTCAGAGCTCCTAGAACTTCCTATAAGAAGTTAGCCAAAAAGTAGCTTCGAAAAACGCTTAGGTTAAGTTTCAGAGTTGCTTCTAATGTACCAAAGCTGGACTTAGACATAATTTCACTCTCACAACATTATGGCTGGTTGGAGACAGTCCGAACCACAAGTACCGGGTCCATGGTTCTGGCCGTATACTGGGGGGACGGGGACGACTCCCATTAACCCCTGACTATACCGGGGATACGCTTATCACAATGCCTTTCTGGTCTGTGCTGAAGCAGGGCATTCTGGCAGCCAAGTGGCTTGACCTTTATTAGTGAGCCTGGTTACCCCCTCTCGGAACCACAGACTTAGAAATCGCCAGCTCATATACAGTGCATAAAATATATTTATATATATACCCTTATACACCATTTTAATAAAAAATATCACAAATTTCTTCTAAGTCCCTAGGGAAGAGTGAAAGACGCGCACGTTCATTTTCAGAGCTCCTAGACCTTCCTATAAGAAGTTAGCCAAAAAGTAGCTTCGAAAAACGCTTAGGTTAAGTTTCAGAGTTGCTTCTAATGTACCAAAGCTGGACTTAGACATAATTTCACTCTCACAACATTATGGCTGGTTGGAGAGAGTCCGAACCACAAGTACCGGGTCCATGGTTCTGGCCGTATACTGGGGGGACGGGGACGACTCCCATTAACCCCTGACTATACCGGGGATACGCTTATCACAATGCCTTTCTGGTCTGTGCTGAAGCAGGGCATTCTGGCAGCCAAGTGGCTTGACCTTTATTAGTGAGCCTGGTTACCCCCTCTCGGAACCACAGACTTAGAAATCGCCAGCTCATATACAGTGCATAAAATATATTTATATATATATACCCTTATACACCATTTAATAAAAAATATCACAAAATTCTTCTAAGTCCCTCGGGAAGAGTGAAAGACGCGCACGTTCATTTTCAGAGCTCCTAGAACTTCCTATAAGAAGTTAGCCAAAAAGTAGCTTCGAAAAACGCTTAGGTTAAGTTTCAGAGTTGCTTCTAATGTAACAAAGCTGGACTTAGACATAATTTCACTCTCACAACATTATGGCTGGTTGGAGACAGTCCAAAGCGTTTTCTATCTTCCCCGCTTCAGCCCATGAAATATTGAGCTTCAAATGTGTTGTTAACTTTGTGTAAAAAAGTTGCTCACAGCTGTTCTAGGAACACATTGTGAAATCGCGTATATCTTTGCTTCAACACATAGGAATGTATTGTGCTTTGCTTTACACACTATTCTACAGTCAAGAGGAGAGAATTCATCAAGTTTAATAAGCAAAAACACTGTATAAGTCGAATTTCAGCATTTTTGTGTGACCGGGAAAACCACAGTCACAAGACGAGATGCAGTTCCATAGAAACTTGCCGTTTTACCGCTGAACCTAAAAATGGGTAGAAAGTACTTTTTCTCCCTTCCTGTTAATGCCACAGACTTCGCCTTTACAGGGCACACGTTTTCTATCTTCCCCGCTTCAGCCCATGAAATATTGAGCTTCAAATGTGTTGTTAACATTGTGTAAAAAAGTTGCTCACAGCTGTTCTAGGAACACATTGTGAAATCGCGTATATCTTTGCTTCAACACATAGGAATGTATTGTGCTTTGCTTTACACACTATTCTACAGTCAAGAGGAGAGAATTCATCAAGTTTAATAAGCAAAAACACTGTATAAGTCGAATTTCAGCATTTTTGTGTGACCGGGAAAACCACAGTCACAAGCCGAGATGCAGTTCCATAGAAACTTGCCATTTTACCGCTGAACCTAAAAATGGGTAGAAAGTACTTTTTCTCCCTTCCTGTTAATGCCACAGACTTCGCCTTTACAGGGCACACGTTTTCTATCTTCCCCGCTTCAGCCCATGAAATATTGAGCTTCAAATGTGTTGTTAACGTTGTGTAAAAAAGTTGCTCACAGCTGTTCTAGGAACACATTGTGAAATCGCGTATATCTTTGCTTCTACACATAGCAATGTATTGTGCTTTGCTTTACACATTATTCTGCAGTCAAGAGGAGAGAATCCATCAAGTTTAATAAGCAAAAACTGTATAAGTCGAATTTCAGCATTTTTGTGTGACCGGGAAAACCACAGTCACAAGCCGAGATTCAGTTCCATAGGAACTTGCCATTTTACCGCTGAACCTAAAAATGGGTAGAAAGTACTTTTTCTCCCTTCCTGTTAATGCCACAGACTTCGCCTTTACAGGGCACACGTTTTCTATCTTCCCCGCTTCAGCCCATGAAATATTGAGCTTCAAATGTGTTGTTAACGTGGTGTAAAAAAGTTGCTCACAGCTGTTCTAGGAACACATTGTGAAATCGCGTATATCTTTGCTTCTACACATAGCAATGTATTGTGCTTTGCTTTACACACTATTCTACAGTCAAGAGGAGAGAATTCATCAAGTTTAATAAACAAATACACTGTATAAGTCGAATTTCAGCATTTTTGTGTGACCGGGAAAACCACAGTCACAAGCCGAGATGCAGTTCCATAGAAACTTGCCATTTTACCGCTGAACCTAAAAATGGGTAGAAAGTACTTTTTCTCCCTTCCTGTTAATGCCACAGACTTCGCCTTTACAGGGCACACGTTTTCTATCTTCCCCGCTTCAGCCCATGAAATATTGAGCTTCAAATGTGTTGTTAACGTTGTGTAAAAAAGTTGCTCACAGATGTTTTTGGAACACATTGTGAAATCGCGTATATCTTTGCTTCTACACATAGAAATGTATTGTGCTTTGCTTTACACACTATTCTACAGTCAAGAGGAGAGAATTCATCAAGTTTAATAAGCAAAAACACTGTATAAGTCGAATTTCAGCATTTTTGTGTGACCGGGAAAACCACAGTCACAAGCCGAGATGCAGTTCCATAGAAACTTGCCATTTTACCGCTGAACCTAAAAATGGGTAGAAAGTACTTTTTCTCCCTTCCTGTTAATGCCACAGACTTCGCCTTTACAGGGCACACGTTTTCTATCTTCCCCGCTTCAGCCCATGAAATATTGAGCTTCAAATGTGTTGTTAACGTGGTGTAAAAAAGTTGCTCACAGCTGTTCTAGGAACACATTGTGAAATCGCGTATATCTTTGCTTCTACACATAGCAATGTATTGTGCTTTGCTTTACACACTATTCTACAGTCAAGAGGAGAGAATTCATCAAGTTTAATAAGCAAAAACACTGTATAAGTCGAATTTCAGCATTTTTGTGTGACCGGGAAAACCACAGTCACAAGCCGAGATGCAGTTCCATAGAAACTTGCCATTTTACCGCTGAACCTAAAAATGGGTAGAAAGTACTTTTTCTCCCTTCCTGTTAATGCCACAGACTTCGCCTTTACAGGGCACACGTTTTCTATCTTCCCCGCTTCAGCCCATGAAATATTGAGCTTCAAATGTGTTGTTAACGTTGTGTAAAAAAGTTGCTCACAGCTGTTTTGGGAACACATTGTGAAATCGCGTATATCTTTGCTTCTACACATAGGAATGTATTGTGCTTTGCTTTACACACTATTCTACAGTCAAGAGGAGAGAATTCATCAAGTTTAATAAGCAAAAACACTGTATAAGTCGAATTTCAGCATTTTTGTGTGACCGGGAAAACCACAGTCACAAGACGAGATGCAGTTCCATAGAAACTTGCCATTTTACCGCTGATGCTAAAAATGGGTAGAAAGTACTTTTTCTCCCTTCCTGTTAATGCCACAGACTTCGCCTTTACAGGGCACACGTTTTCTATCTTCCCCGCTTCAGCCCATGAAATATTGAGCTTCAAATGTGTTGTTAACGTTGTGTAAAAAAGTTGCTCACAGCTGTTCTAGGAACACATTGTGAAATCGCGTATATCTTTGCTTCTACACATAGGAATGTATTGTGCTTTGCTTTACACACTATTCTACAGTCAAGAGGAGAGAATTCATCAAGTTTAATAAGCAAAAACACTGTATAAGTCGAATTTCAGCATTTTTGTGTGACCGGGAAAACCACAGTCACAAGCCGAGATGCAGTTCCATAGAAACTTGCCATTTTACCGCTGAACCTAAAAATGGGTAGAAAGTACTTTTTCTCCCTTCCTGTTAATGCCACAGACTTCGCCTTTACAGGGCACACGTTTTCTATCTTCCCCGCTTCAGCCCATGAAATATTGAGCTTCAAATGTGTTGTTAACGTTGTGTAAAAAAGTTGCTCACAGATGTTTTGGGAACACATTGTGAAATCGCGTATATCTTTGCTTCTACACATAGAAATGTATTGTGCTTTGCTTTACACACTATTCTACAGTCAAGAGGAGAGAATTCATCAAGTTTAATAAGCAAAAACACTGTATAAGTCGAATTTCAGCATTTTTGTGTGACCGGGAAAACCACAGTCACAAGCCGAGATGCAGTTCCATAGAAACTTGCCGTTTTACCGCTGAACCTTAAAATGGGTAGAAAGTACTTTTTCTCCCTTCCTGTTAATGCCACAGACTTCGCCTTTACAGGGCACACGTTTTCTATCTTCCCCGCTTCAGCCCATGAAATATTGAGCTTCAAATGTGTTGTTAACGTGGTGTAAAAAAGTTGCTCACAGCTGTTCTAGGAACACATTGTGAAATCGCGTATATCTTTGCTTCTACACATAGGAATGTATTGTGCTTTGCTTTACACACTATTCTACAGTCAAGAGGAGAGAATTTATCAAGTTTAATAAGCAAAAACACTGTATAAGTCGAATTTCAGCATTTTTGTGTGACCGGGAAAACCACAGTCACAAGCCGAGATGCAGTTCCATAGAAACTTGCCATTTTACCGCTGAACCTAAAAATGGGTAGAAAGTACTTTTTCTCCCTTCCTGTTAATGCCACAGACTTCGCCTTTACAGGGCACACGTTTTCTATCTTCCCCGCTTCAGCCCATGAAATATTGAGCTTCAAATGTGTTGTTAACGTTGTGTAAAAAAGTTGCTCACAGCTGTTTTGGGAACACATTGTGAAATCGCGTATATCTTTGCTTCTACACATAGGAATGTATTGTGCTTTGCTTTACACACTATTCTACAGTCAAGTGGAGAGAATTCATCAAGTTTAATAAGCAAAAACACTGTATAAGTCGAATTTCAGCATTTTTGTGTGACCGGGAAAACCACAGTCACAAGCCGAGATGCAGTTCCATAGAAACTTGCCGTTTTACCGCTGAACCTAAAAATGGGTAGAAAGTACTTTTTCTCCCTTCCTGTTAATGCCACAGACTTCGCCTTTACAGGGCACACGTTTTCTATCTTCCCCGCTTCAGCCCATGAAATATTGAGCTTCAAATGTGTTGTTAACGTGGTGTAAAAAAGTTGCTCACAGCTGTTCTAGGAACACATTGTGAAATCGCGTATATTTTTGCTTCTGCACATAGCAATGTATTGTGCTTTGCTTTACACACTATTCTACAGTCAAGAGGAGAGAATTCATCAAGTTTAATAAGCAAAAACACTGTATAAGTCGAATTTCAGCATTTTTGTGTGACCGGGAAAACCACAGTCACAAGCCGAGATGCAGTTCCATAGAAACTTGCCATTTTACCGCTGAACCTAAAAATGGGTAGAAAGTACTTTTTCTCCCTTCCTGTTAATGCCACAGACTTCGCCTTTACAGGGCACACGTTTTCTATCTTCCCCGCTTCAGCCCATGAAATATTGAGCTTCAAATGTGTTGTTAACATTGTGTAAAAAAGTTGCTCACAGCTGTTCTAGGAACACATTGTGAAATCGCGTATATCTTTGCTTCTACACATAGCAATGTATTGTGCTTTGCTTTACACACTATTCTACAGTCAAGAGGAGAGAATTCATCAAGTTTAATAAGCAAAAACACTGTATAAGTCGATTTTCAGCATTATTGTGTGACCGGGAAAACCACAGTCACAAGCCGAGATGCAGTTCCATAGAAACTTGCCATTTTACCGCTGAACCTAAAAATGGGTAGAAAGTACTTTTTCTCCCTTCCTGTTAATGCCACAGACTTCGCCTTTACAGGGCACACGTTTTCTATCTTCCCCGCTTCAGCCCATGAAATATTGAGCTTCAAATGTGTTGTTAACGTTGTGTAAAAAAGTTGCTCACAGCTGTTTTGGGAACACATTGTGAAATCGCGTATATCTTTGCTTCTACACATAGGAATGTATTGTGCTTTGCTTTACACACTATTCTACAGTCAAGAGGAGAGAATTCATCAAGTTTAATAAGCAAAAACACTGTATAAGTCGAATTTCAGCATTTTTGTGTGACCGGGAAAACCACAGTCACAAGCCGAGATGCAGTTCCATAGAAACTTGCCGTTTTACCGCTGAACCTAAAAATGGGTAGAAAGTACTTTTTCTCCCTTCCTGTTAATGCCACAGACTTCGCCTTTACAGGGCACACGTTTTCTATCTTCCCCGCTTCAGCCCATGAAATATTGAGCTTCAAATGTGTTGTTAACGTGGTGTAAAAAAGTTGCTCACAGCTGTTCTAGGAACACATTGTGAAATCGCGTATATTTTTGCTTCTGCACATAGCAATGTATTGTGCTTTGCTTTACACACTATTCTACAGTCAAGAGGAGAGAATTCATCAAGTTTAATAAGCAAAAACACTGTATAAGTCGAATTTCAGCATTTTTGTGTGACCGGGAAAACCACAGTCACAAGCCGAGATGCAGTTCCATAGAAACTTGCCATTTTACCGCTGAACCTAAAAATGGGTAGAAAGTACTTTTTCTCCCTTCCTGTTAATGCCACAGACTTCGCCTTTACAGGGCACACGTTTTCTATCTTCCCCGCTTCAGCCCATGAAATATTGAGCTTCAAATGTGTTGTTAACGTGGTGTAAAAAAGTTGCTCACAGCTGTTCTAGGAACACATTGTGAAATCGCGTATATTTTTGCTTCTGCACATAGCAATGTATTGTGCTTTGCTTTACACACTATTCTACAGTCAAGAGGAGAGAATTCATCAAGTTTAATAAGCAAAAACACTGTATAAGTCGAATTTCAGCATTTTTGTGTGACCGGGAAAACCACAGTCACAAGCCGAGATGCAGTTCCATAGAAACTTGCCATTTTACCGCTGAACCTAAAAATGGGTAGAAAGTACTTTTTCTCCCTTCCTGTTAATGCCACAGACTTCGCCTTTACAGGGCACACGTTTTCTATCTTCCCCGCTTCAGCCCATGAAATATTGAGCTTCAAATGTGTTGTTAACGTGGTGTAAAAAAGTTGCTCACAGCTGTTCTAGGAACACATTGTGAAATCGCGTATATCTTTGCTTCTACACATAGGAATGTATTGTGCTTTGCTTTACACACCATTCTACAGTCAAGAGGAGAGAATTCATCAAGTTTAATTAGCAAAAACACTGTATAAGTCGAATTTCAGCATTTTTGTGTGACCGGGAAAACCACAGTCACAATCCGAGATGCAGTTCCATAGAAACTTGCCATTTTACCGCTGAACCTAAAAATGGGTAGAAAGTACTTTTTCTCCCTTCTTGTTAATGCCACAGACTTCGCCTTTACAGGGCACACGTTTTCTATCTTCCCCGCTTCAGCCCATGAAATATTGAGCTTCAAATGTGTTGTTAACATTGTGTAAAAAAGTTGCTCACAGCTGTTCTAGGAACACATTGTGAAATCGCGTATATCTTTGCTTCTACACATAACAATGTATTGTGCTTTGCTTTACACACTATTCTACAGTCAAGAGGAGAGAATTCATCAAGTTTAATTAGCAAAAACACTGTATAAGTCGATTTTCAGCATTATTGTGTGACCCGGAAAACCACAGTCACAAGCCGAGATGCAGTTCCATAGAAACTTGCCATTTTACCGCTGAACCTAAAAATGGGTAGAAAGTACTTTTTTACCCTTCCTGTTAATGCCACAGACTTCGCCTTTACAGGGCACACGTTTTCTATCTTCCTCGCTTCAGCCCATGAAATATTGAGCTTCAAATGTGTTGTTAACATTGTGTAAAAAAGTTGCTCACAGTTGTTCTAGGAACACATTGTGAAATCGCGTATATCTTTGCTTCAACACATATGAATGTATTGTGCTTTGCTTTACACACTATTCTACAGTCAAGAGGAGAGAATTCATCAAGTTTAATAAGCAAAAACACTGTATAAGTCGAATTTCAGCATTTTTGTGTGACCGGGAAAACCACAGTCACAAGCCGAGATGCAGTTCCATAGAAACTTGCCATTTTACCGCTGAACCTAAAAATGGGTAGAAAGTACTTTTTCTCCCTTCCTGTTAATGCCACAGACTTCGCCTTTACAGGGCACACGTTTTCTATCTTCCCCGCTTCAGCCCATGAAATATTGAGCTTCAAATGTGTTGTTAACTTTGTGTAAAAAAGTTGCTCACAGCTGTTCTAGGAACACATTGTGAAATCGCGTATATCTTTTCTTCTACACATAGGAATGTATTGTGCTTTGCTTTACACACTATTCTACAGTCAAGAGGAGAGAATTCATCAAGTTTAATAAGCAAAAACACTGTATAAGTCGAATTTCAGCATTTTTGTGTGACCGGGAAAACCACAGTCACAAGCCGAGATGCAGTTCCATAGAAACTTGCCATTTTACCGCTGAACCTAAAAATGGGTAGAAAGTACTTTTTCTCCCTTCCTGTTAATGCCACAGACTTCGCCTTTACAGGGCACACGTTTTCTATCTTCCCCGCTTCAGCCCATGAAATATTGAGCTTCAAATGTGTTGTTAACGTTGTGTAAAAAAGTTGCTCACAGCTGTTTTGGGAACACATTGTGAAATCGCGTATATCTTTGCTTCTACACATAGGAATGTATTATGCTTTGCTTTACACACTATTCTACAGTCAAGAGGAGAGAATTCATCAAGTTTAATAAGCAAAAACACTGTATAAGTCGAATTTCAGCATTTTTGTGTGACCGTGAAAACCACAGTCACAAGCCGAGATGCAGTTCCATAGAAACTTGCCATTTTACCGCTGAACCTAAAAATGGGTAGAAAGTACTTTTTCTCCCTTCCTGTTAATGCCACAGACTTCGCCTTTACAGGGCACACGTTTTCTATCTTCCCCGCTTCAGCCCATGAAATATTGAGCTTCAAATGTGTTGTTAACGTGGTGTAAAAAAGTTGCTCACAGCTGTTCTAGGAACACATTGTGAAATCGCGTATATCTTTGCTTCTACACATAGCAATGTATTGTGCTTTGCTTTACACACTATTCTACAGTCAAGAGGAGAGAATTCATCAAGTTTAATAAGCAAAAACACTGTATAAGTCGAATTTCAGCATTTTTGTGTGACCGGGAAAACCACAGTCACAAGCCGAGATGCAGTTCCATAGAAACTTGCCATTTTACCGCTGAACCTAAAAATGGGTAGAAAGTACTTTTTCTCCCTTCCTGTTAATGCCACAGACTTCGCCTTTACAGGGCACACGTTTTCTATCTTCCCCGCTTCAGCCCATGAAATATTGAGCTTCAAATGTGTTGTTAACGTTGTGTAAAAAAGTTGCTCACAGCTGTTTTGGGAACACATTGTGAAATCGCGTATATCTTTGCTTCTACACATAGGAATGTATTGTGCTTTGCTTTACACACTATTCTACAGTCAAGAGGAGAGAATTCATCAAGTTTAATAAGCAAAAACACTGTATAAGTCGAATTTCAGCATTTTTGTGTGACCGGGAAAACCACAGTCACAAGCCGAGATGCAGTTCCATAGAAACTTGCCATTTTACCGCTGAACCTAAAAATGGGTAGAAAGTACTTTTTCTCCCTTCCTGTTAATGCCACAGACTTCGCCTTTACAGGGCACACGTTTTCTATCTTCCCCGCTTCAGCCCATGAAATATTGAGCTTCAAATGTGTTGTTAACGTTGTGTAAAAAAGTTGCTCACAGCTGTTTTGGGAACACATTGTGAAATCGCGTATATCTTTGCTTCTACACATAGGAATGTATTGTGCTTTGCTTTACACACTATTCTACAGTCAAGAGGAGAGAATTCATCAAGTTTAATAAGCAAAAACACTGTATAAGTCGAATTTCAGCATTTTTGTGTGACCGGGAAAACCACAGTCACAAGCCGAGATGCAGTTCCATAGAAACTTGCCGTTTTACCGCTGAACCTAAAAATGGGTAGAAAGTACTTTTTCTCCCTTCCTGTTGACCTGTTGAAGTGGCTTGACCTTTATTAGTGAGCCTGGTTACCCCCTCTCGGAACCACAGACTTAGAAATCGCCAGCTCATATACAGTGCATAAAATATATTTATATATATTCCCTTATACAGTACACCATTTTAATAAAAAATATCACAAAATTCTTCTAAGTCCCTCGGGAAGAGTGAAAGACGCGCACGTTCATTTTCAGAGCTCCTAGACCTTCCTATAAGAAGTTAGCCAAAAAGTAGCTTCGAAAAACGCTTAGGTTAAGTTTCAGAGTTGCTTCTAATGTACCAAAGCTGGACTTAGACATAATTTCACTCTCACAACATTATGGCTGGTTGGAGACAGTCCGAACCACAAGTACCGGGTCCATGGTTCTGGCCGTATACTGGGGGGACGGGGACGACTCCCATTAACCCCTGACTATACCGGGGATACGCTTATCACAATGCCTTTCTGGTCTGTGCTGAAGCAGGGCATTCTGGCAGCCAAGTGGCTTGACCTTTATTAGTGAGCCTGGTTACCCCCTCTCGGAACCACAGACTTAGAAATCGCCAGCTCATATACAGTGCATAAAATATATTTATATATATACCCTTATACACCATTTAATAAAAAATATCACAAAATTCTTCTAAGTCCCTCGGGAAGAGTGAAAGACGCGCACGTACATTTTCAGAGCTCCTAGACCTTCCTATAAGAAGTTAGCCAAAAAGTAGCTTCGAAAAACGCTTAGGTTAAGTTTCAGAGTTGCTTCTAATGTACCAAAGCTGGACTTAGACATAATTTCACTCTCACAACATTATGGCTGGTTGGAGACAGTCCGAACCACAAGTACCGGGTCCATGGTTCTGGCCTTATACTGGGGGGACGGGGACGACTCCCATTAACCCCTGACTATACCGGGGATACGCTTATCACAATGCCTTTCTGGTCTGTGCTGAAGCAGGGCATTCTGGCAGCCAAGTGGCTTGACCTTTATTAGTGAGCCTGGTTACCCCCTCTCGGAACCACAGACTTAGAAATCGCCAGCTCATATACAGTGCATAAAATATATTTATATATATACCCTTATACACCATTTAATAAAAAATATCACAAAATTCTTCTAAGTCACTCGGGAAGAGTGAAAGACGCGCACGTTCATTTTCAGAGCTCCTAGACCTTCCTATAAGAAGTTAGCCAAAAAGTAGCTTCGAAAAACGCTTAGGTTAAGTTTCAGAGTTGCTTCTAATGTACCAAAGCTGGACTTAGACATAATTTCACTCTCACAACATTATGGCTGGTTGGAGAGAGTCCGAACCACAAGTACCGGGTCCATGGTTCTGGCCGTATACTGGGGGGACGGGGACGACTCCCATTAACCCCTGACTATACCGGGGATACGCTTATCACAATGCCTTTCTGGTCTGTGCTGAAGCAGGGCATTCTGGCAGCCAAGTGGCTTGACCTTTATTAGTGAGCCTGGTTACCCCCTCTCGGAACCACAGACTTAGAAATCGCCAGCTCATATACAGTGCATAAAATATATTTATATATATACCCTTATACACCATTTTAATAAAAAATATCACAAAATTCTTCTAAGTCCCTCGGGAAGAGTGAAAGACGCGCACGTTCATTTTCAGAGCTCCTAGACCTTCCTATAAGAAGTTAGCCAAAAAGTAGCTTCGAAAAACGCTTAGGTTAAGTTTCAGAGTTGCTTCTAATGTACCAAAGCTGGACTTAGACATAATTTCACTCTCACAACATTATGGCTGGTTGGAGACAGTCCGAACCACAAGTACCGGGTCCATGGTTCTGGCCGTATACTGGGGGGACGGGGACGACTCCCATTAACCCCTGACTATACCGGGGATACGCTTATCACAATGCCTTTCTGGTCTGTGCTGAAGCAGGGCATTCTGGCAGCCAAGTGGCTTGACCTTTATTTGTGAGCCTGGTTACCCCCTCTCGGAACCACAGACTTAGAAATCGCCAGCTCATATACAGTGCATAAAATATATTTATATATATACCCTTATACACCATTTTAATAAAAAATATCACAAAATTCTTCTAAGTCCCTCGGGAAGAGTGAAAGACGCGCAAGTTCATTTTCAGAGCTCCTAGACCTTCCTATAAGAAGTTAGCCAAAAAGTAGCTTCGAAAAACGCTTAGGTTAAGTTTCAGAGTTGCTTCTAATGTACCAAAGCTGGACTTAGACATAATTTCACTCTCACAACATTATGGCTGGTTGGAGACAGTCCGAACCACAAGTACCGGGTCCATGGTTCTGGCCGTATACTGGGGGGGCGGGGACGACTCCCATTAACCCCTGACTATACCGGGGATACGCTTATCACAATGCCTTTCTGGTCTGTGCTGAAGCACGGCATTCTGGCAGCCAAGTGGCTTGACCTTTATTAGTGAGCCTGGTTACCCCCTCTCGGAACCACAGACTTAGAAATCGCCAGCTCATATACAGTGCATAAAATATATTTATATATATACCCTTATACACCATTTAATAAAAAATATCACAAAATTCTTCTAAGTCCCTCGGGAAGAGTGAAAGACGCGCAAGTTCATTTTCAGAGCTCCTAGACCTTCCTATAAGAAGTTAGCCAAAAAGTAGCTTCGAAAAACGCTTAGGTTAAGTTTCAGAGTTGCTTCTAATGTACCAAAGCTGGACTTAGACATAATTTCACTCTCACAACATTATGGCTGGTTGGAGACAGTCCGAACCACAAGTACCGGGTCCATGGTTCTGGCCGTATACTGGGGGGACGGGGACGACTCCCATTAACCCCTGACTATACCGGGGATACGCTTATCACAATGCCTTTCTGGTCTGTGCTGAAGCAGGGCATTCTGGCAGCCAAGTGGCTTGACCTTTATTAGTGAGCCTGGTTACCCCCTCTCGGAACCACAGACTTAGAAATCGCCAGCTCATATACAGTGCATAAAATATATTTATATATATACCCTTATACACCATTTAATAAAAAATATCACAAAATTCTTCTAAGTCCCTCGGGAAGAGTGAAAGACGCGCACGTTGATTTGCAGAGCTCCTAGACCTTCCTATAAGAAGTTAGCCAAAAAGTAGCTTCGAAAAACGCTTAGGTTTAGTTTCAGAGTTGCTTCTAATGTACCAAAGCTGGACTTAGACATAATTTCACTCTCACAACATTATGGCTGGTTGGAGACAGTCCGAACCACAAGTACCGGGTCCATGGTTCTGGCCGTATACTGGGGGGACGGGGACGACTCCCATTAACCCCTGACTATACCGGGGATACGCTTATCACAATGCCTTTCTGGTCTGTGCTGAAGCAGGGCATTCTGGCAGCCAAGTGGCTTGACCTTTATTAGTGAGCCTGGTTACCCCCTCTCGGAACCACAGACTTAGAAATCGCCAGCTCATATACAGTGCATAAAATATATTTATATATATTCCCTTATACAGTACACCATTTTAATAAAAAATATCACAAAATTCTTCTAAGTCCCTCGGGAAGAGTGAAAGACGCGCACGTTCATTTTCAGAGCTCCTAGACCTTCCTATAAGAAGTTAGCCAAAAAGTAGCTTCGAAAAACGCTTAGGTTAAGTTTCAGAGTTGCTTCTAATGTACCAAAGCTGGACTTAGACATAATTTCACTCTCACAACATTATGGCTGGTTGGAGACAGTCCGAACCACAAGTACCGGGTCCATGGTTCTGGCCGTATACTGGGGGGACGGGGACGACTCCCATTAACCCCTGACTATACCGGGGATACGCTTATCACAATGCCTTTCTGGTCTGTGCTGAAGCAGGGCATTCTGGCAGCCAAGTGGCTTGACCTTTATTAGTGAGCCTGGTTACCCCCTCTCGGAACCACAGACTTAGAAATCGCCAGCTCATATACAGTGCATAAAATATATTTATATATATACCCTTATACACCATTTAATAAAAAATATCACAAAATTCTTCTAAGTCCCTCGGGAAGAGTGAAAGACGCGCACGTACATTTTCAGAGCTCCTAGACCTTCCTATAAGAAGTTAGCCAAAAAGTAGCTTCGAAAAACGCTTAGGTTAAGTTTCAGAGTTGCTTCTAATGTACCAAAGCTGGACTTAGACATAATTTCACTCTCACAACATTATGGCTGGTTGGAGACAGTCCGAACCACAAGTACCGGGTCCATGGTTCTGGCCTTATACTGGGGGGACGGGGACGACTCCCATTAACCCCTGACTATACCGGGGATACGCTTATCACAATGCCTTTCTGGTCTGTGCTGAAGCAGGGCATTCTGGCAGCCAAGTGGCTTGACCTTTATTAGTGAGCCTGGTTACCCCCTCTCGGAACCACAGACTTAGAAATCGCCAGCTCATATACAGTGCATAAAATATATTTATATATATACCCTTATACACCATTTAATAAAAAATATCACAAAATTCTTCTAAGTCACTCGGGAAGAGTGAAAGACGCGCACGTTCATTTTCAGAGCTCCTAGACCTTCCTATAAGAAGTTAGCCAAAAAGTAGCTTCGAAAAACGCTTAGGTTAAGTTTCAGAGTTGCTTCTAATGTACCAAAGCTGGACTTAGACATAATTTCACTCTCACAACATTATGGCTGGTTGGAGAGAGTCCGAACCACAAGTACCGGGTCCATGGTTCTGGCCGTATACTGGGGGGACGGGGACGACTCCCATTAACCCCTGACTATACCGGGGATACGCTTATCACAATGCCTTTCTGGTCTGTGCTGAAGCAGGGCATTCTGGCAGCCAAGTGGCTTGACCTTTATTAGTGAGCCTGGTTACCCCCTCTCGGAACCACAGACTTAGAAATCGCCAGCTCATATACAGTGCATAAAATATATTTATATATATACCCTTATACACCATTTTAATAAAAAATATCACAAAATTCTTCTAAGTCCCTCGGGAAGAGTGAAAGACGCGCACGTTCATTTTCAGAGCTCCTAGACCTTCCTATAAGAAGTTAGCCAAAAAGTAGCTTCGAAAAACGCTTAGGTTAAGTTTCAGAGTTGCTTCTAATGTACCAAAGCTGGACTTAGACATAATTTCACTCTCACAACATTATGGCTGGTTGGAGACAGTCCGAACCACAAGTACCGGGTCCATGGTTCTGGCCGTATACTGGGGGGACGGGGACGACTCCCATTAACCCCTGACTATACCGGGGATACGCTTATCACAATGCCTTTCTGGTCTGTGCTGAAGCAGGGCATTCTGGCAGCCAAGTGGCTTGACCTTTATTTGTGAGCCTGGTTACCCCCTCTCGGAACCACAGACTTAGAAATCGCCAGCTCATATACAGTGCATAAAATATATTTATATATATACCCTTATACACCATTTTAATAAAAAATATCACAAAATTCTTCTAAGTCCCTCGGGAAGAGTGAAAGACGCGCAAGTTCATTTTCAGAGCTCCTAGACCTTCCTATAAGAAGTTAGCCAAAAAGTAGCTTCGAAAAACGCTTAGGTTAAGTTTCAGAGTTGCTTCTAATGTACCAAAGCTGGACTTAGACATAATTTCACTCTCACAACATTATGGCTGGTTGGAGACAGTCCGAACCACAAGTACCGGGTCCATGGTTCTGGCCGTATACTGGGGGGGCGGGGACGACTCCCATTAACCCCTGACTATACCGGGGATACGCTTATCACAATGCCTTTCTGGTCTGTGCTGAAGCACGGCATTCTGGCAGCCAAGTGGCTTGACCTTTATTAGTGAGCCTGGTTACCCCCTCTCGGAACCACAGACTTAGAAATCGCCAGCTCATATACAGTGCATAAAATATATTTATATATATACCCTTATACACCATTTAATAAAAAATATCACAAAATTCTTCTAAGTCCCTCGGGAAGAGTGAAAGACGCGCAAGTTCATTTTCAGAGCTCCTAGACCTTCCTATAAGAAGTTAGCCAAAAAGTAGCTTCGAAAAACGCTTAGGTTAAGTTTCAGAGTTGCTTCTAATGTACCAAAGCTGGACTTAGACATAATTTCACTCTCACAACATTATGGCTGGTTGGAGACAGTCCGAACCACAAGTACCGGGTCCATGGTTCTGGCCGTATACTGGGGGGACGGGGACGACTCCCATTAACCCCTGACTATACCGGGGATACGCTTATCACAATGCCTTTCTGGTCTGTGCTGAAGCAGGGCATTCTGGCAGCCAAGTGGCTTGACCTTTATTAGTGAGCCTGGTTACCCCCTCTCGGAACCACAGACTTAGAAATCGCCAGCTCATATACAGTGCATAAAATATATTTATATATATACCCTTATACACCATTTAATAAAAAATATCACAAAATTCTTCTAAGTCCCTCGGGAAGAGTGAAAGACGCGCACGTTGATTTTCAGAGCTCCTAGACCTTCCTATAAGAAGTTAGCCAAAAAGTAGCTTCGAAAAACGCTTAGGTTTAGTTTCAGAGTTGCTTCTAATGTACCAAAGCTGGACTTAGACATAATTTCACTCTCACAACATTATGGCTGGTTGGAGACAGTCCGAACCACAAGTACCGGGTCCATGGTTCTGGCCGTATACTGGGGGGACGGGGACGACTCCCATTAACCCCTGACTATACCGGGGATACGCTTATCACAATGCCTTTCTGGTCTGTGCTGAAGCAGGGCATTCTGGCAGCCAAGTGGCTTGACCTTTATTTGTGAGCCTGGTTACCCCCTCTCGGAACCACAGACTTAGAAATCGCCAGCTCATATACAGTGCATAAAATATATTTATATATATACCCTTATACACCATTTTAATAAAAAATATCACAAAATTCTTCTAAGTCCCTCGGGAAGAGTGAAAGACGCGCAAGTTCATTTTCAGAGCTCCTAGACCTTCCTATAAGAAGTTAGCCAAAAAGTAGCTTCGAAAAACGCTTAGGTTAAGTTTCAGAGTTGCTTCTAATGTACCAAAGCTGGACTTAGACATAATTTCACTCTCACAACATTATGGCTGGTTGGAGACAGTCCGAACCACAAGTACCGGGTCCATGGTTCTGGCCGTATACTGGGGGGGCGGGGACGACTCCCATTAACCCCTGACTATACCGGGGATACGCTTATCACAATGCCTTTCTGGTCTGTGCTGAAGCACGGCATTCTGGCAGCCAAGTGGCTTGACCTTTATTAGTGAGCCTGGTTACCCCCTCTCGGAACCACAGACTTAGAAATCGCCAGCTCATATACAGTGCATAAAATATATTTATATATATACCCTTATACACCATTTAATAAAAAATATCACAAAATTCTTCTAAGTCCCTCGGGAAGAGTGAAAGACGCGCAAGTTCATTTTCAGAGCTCCTAGACCTTCCTATAAGAAGTTAGCCAAAAAGTAGCTTCGAAAAACGCTTAGGTTAAGTTTCAGAGTTGCTTCTAATGTACCAAAGCTGGACTTAGACATAATTTCACTCTCACAACATTATGGCTGGTTGGAGACAGTCCGAACCACAAGTACCGGGTCCATGGTTCTGGCCGTATACTGGGGGGACGGGGACGACTCCCATTAACCCCTGACTATACCGGGGATACGCTTATCACAATGCCTTTCTGGTCTGTGCTGAAGCAGGGCATTCTGGCAGCCAAGTGGCTTGACCTTTATTAGTGAGCCTGGTTACCCCCTCTCGGAACCACAGACTTAGAAATCGCCAGCTCATATACAGTGCATAAAATATATTTATATATATACCCTTATACACCATTTAATAAAAAATATCACAAAATTCTTCTAAGTCCCTCGGGAAGAGTGAAAGACGCGCACGTTGATTTTCAGAGCTCCTAGACCTTCCTATAAGAAGTTAGCCAAAAAGTAGCTTCGAAAAACGCTTAGGTTTAGTTTCAGAGTTGCTTCTAATGTACCAAAGCTGGACTTAGACATAATTTCACTCTCACAACATTATGGCTGGTTGGAGACAGTCCGAACCACAAGTACCGGGTCCATGGTTCTGGCCGTATACTGGGGGGACGGGGACGACTCCCATTAACCCCTGACTATACCGGGGATACGCTTATCACAATGCCTTTCTGGTCTGTGCTGAAGCAGGGCATTCTGGCAGCCAAGTGGCTTGACCTTTATTAGTGAGCCTGGTTACCCCCTCTCGGAACCACAGACTTAGAAATCGCCAGCTCATATACAGTGCATAAAATATATTTATATATATACCCTTATACACCATTTTAATAAAAAATATCACAAAATTCTTCTAAGTCCCTCGGGAAGAGTGAAAGACGCGCACGTTCATTTTCAGAGCTCCTAGACCTTCCTATAAGAAGTTAGCCAAAAAGTAGCTTCGAAAAACGCTTAGGTTAAGTTTCAGAGTTGCTTCTAATGTACCAAAGCTGGACTTAGACATAATTTCACTCTCACAACATTATAGCTGGTTGGAGAGAGTCCGAACCACAAGTACCGGGTCCATGGTTCTGGCCGTATACTGGGGGGACGGGGACGACTCCCATTAACCCCTGACTATACCGGGGATACGCTTATCACAATGCCTTTCTGGTCTGTGCTGAAGCAGGGCATTCTGGCAGCCAAGTGGCTTGACCTTTATTAGTGAGCCTGGTTACCCCCTCTCGGAACCACAGACTTAGAAATCGCCAGCTCATATACAGTGCATAAAATATATTTATATATATACCCTTATACACCATTTTAATAAAAAATATCACAAAATTCTTCTA
The DNA here is from genome assembly GCF_040206685.1 of Ascaphus truei. Classification (NCBI taxonomy): domain Eukaryota; kingdom Metazoa; phylum Chordata; class Amphibia; order Anura; family Ascaphidae; genus Ascaphus; species Ascaphus truei. The sequence goes on from NW_027456977.1 coordinate 100,592, forward strand.
AGTCCCTCGGGAAGAGTGAAAGACGCGCACGTTCATTTTCAGAGCTCCTAGACCTTCCTATAAGAAGTTAGCCAAAAAGTAGCTTCGAAAAACGCTTAGGTTAAGTTTCAGAGTTGCTTCTAATGTACCAAAGCTGGACTTAGACATAATTTCACTCTCACAACATTATGGCTGGTTGGAGACAGTCCGAACCACAAGTACCGGGTCCATGGTTCTGGCCGTATACTGGGGGGACGGGGACGACTCCCATTAACCCCTGACTATACCGGGGATACGCTTATCACAATGCCTTTCTGGTCTGTGCTGAAGCAGGGCATTCTGGCAGCCAAGTGGCTTGACCTTTATTAGTGAGCCTGGTTACCCCCTCTCAAACCACAGACTTAGAAATCGCCAGCTCATATACAGTGCATAAAATATATTTATATATATACCCTTATACACCATTTAATAAAAAATATCACAAAATTCTTCTAAGTCCCTCGGGAAGAGTGAAAGACGCGCACGTTCATTTTCAGAGCTCCTAGACCTTCCTATAAGAAGTTAGCCAAAAAGTAGCTTCGAAAAACGCTTAGGTTAAGTTTCAGAGTTGCTTCTAATGTACCAAAGCTGGACTTAGACATAATTTCACTCTCACAACATTATGGCTTGTTGGAGACAGTCCGAACCACAAGTACCGGGTCCATGGTTCTGGCCGTATACTGGGGGGGACGGGGACGACTCCCATTAACCCCTGACTATACCGGGGATACGCTAATCACAATGCCTTTCTGGTCTGTGCTGAAGCAGGGCATTCTGGCAGCCAAGTGGCTTGACCTTTATTAGTGAGCCTGGTTACCCCCTCTCGGAACCACAGACTTAGAAATCGCCAGCTCATATACAGTGCATAAAATATATTTATATATATACCCTTATACACCATTTTAATAAAAAATATCACAAATTTCTTCTAAGTCCCTCGGGAAAAGTGAAAGACGCGCACGTTCATTTTCAGAGCTCCTAGACCTTCCTATAAGAAGTTAGCCAAAAAGTAGTTTCGAAAAACGCTTAGGTTAAGTTTCAGAGTTGCTTCTAATGTACCAAAGCTGGACTTAGACATAATTTCACTCTCACAACATTATGGCTGGTTGGAGAGAGTCCGAACCACAAGTACCGGGTCCATGGTTCTGGCCGTATACTGGGGGGACGGGGACGACTCCCATTAACCCCTGACTATACCGGGGATACGCTTATCACAATGCCTTTCTGGTCTGTGCTGAAGCAGGGCATTCTGGCAGCCAAGTGGCTTGACCTTTATTAGTGAGCCTGGTTACCCCCTCTCGGAACCACAGACTTAGAAATCGCCAGCTCATATACAGTGCATAAAATATATTTATATATATACCCTTATACACCATTTTAATAAAAAATATCACAAAATTCTTCTAAGTCCCTCGGGAAGAGTGAAAGACGCGCACGTTCATTTTCAGAGCTCCTAGACCTTCCTATAAGAAGTTAGCCAAAAAGTAGCTTCGAAAAACGCTTAGGTTAAGTTTCAGAGTTGCTTCTAATGTACCAAAGCTGGACTTAGACATAATTTCACTCTCACAACATTATGGCTTGTTGGAGACAGTCCTAACCACAAGTACCGGGTCCATGGTTCTGGCCGTATACTGGGGGGGACGGGGACGACTCCCATTAACCCCTGACTATACCGGGGATACGCTAATCACAATGCCTTTCTGGTCTGTGCTGAAGCACGGCATTCTGGCAGCCAAGTGGCTTGACCTTTATTAGTGAGCCTGGTTACCCCCTCTCGGAACCACAGACTTAGAAATCGCCAGCTCATATACAGTGCATAAAATATATTTATATATATACCCTTATACACCATTTAATAAAAAATATCACAAAATTCTTCTAAGTCACTCGGGAAGAGTGAAAGACGCGCACGTTCATTTTCAGAGCTCCTAGACCTTCCTATAAGAAGTTAGCCAAAAAGTCGTTTCGAAAAACGCTTAGGTTAAGTTTCAGAGTTGCTTCTAATGTACCAAAGCTGGACTTAGACATAATTTCACTCTCACAACATTATGGCTGGTTGGAGACAGTCCGAACCACAAGTACCGGGTCCATGGTTCTGGCCGTATACTGGGGGGACGGGGACGACTCCCATTAACCCCTGACTATACCGGGGATACGCTTATCACAATGCCTTTCTGGTCTGTGCTGAAGCAGGGCATTCTGGCAGCCAAGTGGCTTGACCTTTATTAGTGAGCCTGGTTACCCCCTCTCGGAACCACAGACTTAGAAATCGCCAGCTCATATACAGTGCATAAAATATATTTATATACAGTATATACCCTTATACACCATTTTAATAAAAAATATCACAAATTTCTTCTAAGTCCCTCGGGAAGAGTGAAAGACGCGCACGTTCATTTTCAGAGCTCCTAGACCTTCCTATAAGAAGTTAGCCAAAAAGTAGTTTCGAAAAACGCTTAGGTTAAGTTTCAGAGTTGCTTCTAATGTACCAAAGCTGGACTTAGACATAATTTCACTCTCACAACATTATGGCTGGTTGGAGAGAGTCCGAACCACAAGTACCGGGTCCATGGTTCTGGCCGTATACTGGGGGGACGGGGACGACTCCCATTAACCCCTGACTATACCGGGGATACGCTTATCACAATGCCTTTCTGGTCTGTGCTGAAGCAGGGCATTCTGGCAGCCAAGTGGCTTGACCTTTATTAGTGAGCCTGGTTACCCCCTCTCGGAACCACAGACTTAGAAATCGCCAGCTCATATACAGTGCATAAAATATATTTATATATATACCCTTATACACCATTTTAATAAAAAATATCACACAATTCTTCTAAGTCCCTCGGGAAGAGTGAAAGACGCGCACGTTCATTTTCAGAGCTCCTAGACCTTCCTATAAGAAGTTAGCCAAAAAGTAGCTTCGAAAAACGCTTAGGTTAAGTTTCAGAGTTGCTTCTAATGTACCAAAGCTGGACATAGACATAATTTCACTCTCACAACATTATGGCTGGTTGGAGAGAATCCGAACCACAAGTACCGGGTCCATGGTTCTGGCCGTATACTGGGGGGACGGGGACGACTCCCATTAACCCCTGACTATACCGGGGATACGCTTATCACAATGCCTTTCTGGTCTGTGCTGAAGCAGGGCATTCTGGCAGCCAAGTGGCTTGACCTTTATTAGTGAGCCTGGTTACCCCCTCTCGGAACCACAGACTTAGAGTCTCCCTTTCAGGCGATAAGTTCAAGACTTCTACCGCCGCTTTCATTGACTCAGGAGCTGGAGGAAACTTCGTGGATCTTGAATTCGCCAGGTTAAACCGCATACCACTCGTGAGAAAGAAGGTTCCCATCGCACTCGTCTGTATCGATGGACGTCCTCTTACCCCGGCCCACATCTCCTTAGAGACGGCTCCCTTGCTTCTGTCCTCACATCTGCACAAGGAGATCTTAGTTCTCGATGCCACTCACGCTCCTGGGATACCCATCACCCTTGGTCTTCCTTGGCTACAGCTTAACAATCCTCTCATTGACTGGACTTCCTCTGCTCCCATTTCCTGGAGGCCGAGGTCAGACGAGACTCATCAACTGCTGGCCAATACCTCTGTTCCCGAAGTTATTCTACCTTCCATTTACCATCAATTCCGGGACGTTTTCAATAAGGTACAGTCAGACCTCTTGCCGCCACACAGGACTTACGATTGTCCGATCGATCTAGTTCCCGGTTACTCCCTACCCAATATGTATAAACGTAGAGATTGACGCTCATACAAGTGTATGGACTCACAAGCTGTATTACAGCATATAGGTAGATAGGAACTTCTATAAATAATTCCAGCATGTATATAATACTAGGTCAAGGGGGGACATGAACATGGGACCTAGCGGTCAGTCAGCGCGACTACCGCAGATATGGTTTACCCTGCTTACCCCCCTTAACATATACACTTCCCTAAATACACTTATCTACTTAGATTAGAATATAGTCTTCTAAAATGATTGAAGTCTAAATGTAGCTTTGTGACTGCTTAAAACATCTTCTTTCTCTTTATTTATCAAAGGTTATTCAATGTGATTAGTGTTTGTTTTTAATGTAATCCTAAACTAAAGTAGCACTGTGTCTGTTTGCAAAGTTTAGCTATGGGCAAAATATGTTTGTCTCTTTTTTTAACATTAATAAAGTTGTTGAGTGTAAAAAAATGTAGCTTTCATCCCTCTTCCGCCTTCGCCCAATAGGAGCACAGCTGGCATGCGTTCCAGGGTGGAAACGGACGCATCCCAGTGACGTGGTCTCTGACTCTAGGACTAGTGCCAGAGGGGAGGCGATGTCACAGAGATGCGACGCTTCGCCGGCGCGCATGCGCAGTGTACTCGGTTGGGCGATTTTGGCGCAAAACGGGTGTATTAAAGGTAAGGAGGTATAGTGATGTGGTACACCTTGATAAAGTCCCGTGGGACGAAACATGTCGGTTGTGGGCTGTGTTTCTGTCCCTGTGCATTTATCCAATAAATCACCCTCAGTTTTAGCACGGAGTTGTGCCCTTTATTCATTTTTTCTACAGGATTCTCCCTGCAGACTTCTACTTCAGCTGTGCTCCTTGCTTCCCAAAACTCTACTCCCTACCCAAGTCCAAGACCTACCCCTTGTCGTTACCAGAATCTCACGCTATGGATGAATATATCCAGGAGAATCTCAAGAAAGGCTTTATTCGTCACTCCAATTCCCCAGCAGGGGCTGGGTTTTTCTTCGTCAAGAAAAAGGACGGATCGTTGAGGCCTTGCATCGACTACAGGGGTTTAAACCACATCACTATTAAAAATCGTTACCCCTTCCCCTTATTACCGAACTGTTCGATAAATTACAGGGGGCCAAGATTTTTTCCAAGTTAGATCTACATGGTGCCTATAACCTGGTGCGCATCAGGAAGGGGGATGAATGGAAGATGGCCTTCAACACGCGTCGCGGAATCACTCCCCTCGGCGATTCCTCTGCACAGCGCCGGGCGCGCCCACGCCCTCCTGCACGCACACCTGCACCATCCACTGGCTCTGTTCACACGCGTACACGAGTTACGGAGCAAGCTCAGTCTGCACACTCTTATTCCCGTCCCCCGGACCTCAGGCTCCGCCCCCGCACACTGCACGGGCATACTCAGGTTACTAACAAGACTCACCTGGCCTGTTATGCCTGCACCAATCTGCAGTGTCTCCCTGTAGCTCTTCCTGTCCCGCCTCCGTTCCTAATTAGACCTTCCTGCTTTATCTAGCTCCTCTCTGCTCAGTCTTTGCTCGACATAGTCTCTGTATGGAAGTACTTCTGGATTCTCTCAGTGTTTTCACAGGTTCTGACGCAGCTCGTACGACTACGCCTCTGGCTCTCGATCTCGGCACTCCTTGGACAACGCTCACTCTGGTAACCCCTTGAACTCGGCTTGGACTACGACCTATCTCCACTCTCCACTCCCTGACTTCGGAAAGGCATCATTCACTCTATCTCTACAACCGGTACCGGCAAGTATTGTCTACCTTACTACACCTGGCCTGGCAACGCTTCATACCACACTACGGACACGCTCCCTTTGCTGCGGGTGCGTGTATTACCACTTCCCCCTTCAGCTCAGGGGACGGGTCTGGTCTGCGGGCAGCACCGGCGTAACAAGCGCCTCCATCTATAGTAAGCCCCAGGAATGCGGGGAGGAATCCTTACCACAGAGATTCCCCACAGGGATGAGAGATTCCAGTCTCACACACGGATTATCTTTAAAAGCAGCAGTCTCTTTATTCTCTTGGGCAGCAGCAGCAGCCGACAGGTACAGTTGATGCACAGTCCACTAACTGTTCTCCCTTATGATGTTCCCTGCCGTCACTCTGGACCCAAAGGGCATCCAGAGTGGGGCTAGCTCTTCCCTCACCCCCTAAGCAGGGTGAGAGGTATTTGGTCCACCTCACTAACTACAGCTATTTCAGCTCTACTCATGAGCTGATCACTCCTCTCCTCACTAACTCACTCACTCACTACTCTCAGACTGACAGAACAGAACACACTAAATAGGAAATGCACTGCTCTTTTATGATCTCAGCAGGCACCGCCCCTGTGTCTCTTGCTTTGACACAGGGTCAGGTGACCTACCTCCACCACTCAGGGCAAGTGCTTGAAGTGGGGGGAACCCATTATAACTCCAGGCAACCTGCCCTTACCAGGGATTATACCAGGAGAAGGATAGAACTATAGCACCATTTCTTACCAGGGCTACATATAATAGGATTGCAGCAATAAAAGTACAGTACTACATTAAGACGTATATTCAAAATAGGAGGTAAATGAATAGAAGATTATTTACAGGGAAAAATCAGAGTGTAGACAAAGAGAATAATAATCTACTGAGGATGTAACGGACAAGCACACATTCTCAATCACAGACAGGTTATTGCCCCACAACCAGTGTATGTATGTATATATATACAGTATTTCAATATCCCTTTTAATTGCTAATAGTAAAGCTTCTCTCTGCATTGATCTAAATCATTTTCAGATGAGGTTTTAGAGGACAGATCCAAACCGCCCCCCCCCCCCTTCATTTCTTTAATACAAGAATGAAGCAGACGGTCTCGGGAGCAGAACCCCGTTAATTTCAGCTCTGGGGTCCCCCTGCTTCCGAAGATACTGTCCTCCGAAGGGGGTGCCTGTATCTCCTGCAGTTTTCTGCAGTTTAAAGCCCCCGATCACATGGGCCAATAGGAAGTTGCACCTGATGACATTACGGCTTCCTATTGGCTCGCGAGCTTTGAAAAGCAGTCGTAATGTGAACCCTGGAGTGGCTTCCGGCACCCACCACGGAGGTAAGTACCTCTGGAAGCAGGGGGTCCCCAGATGTGAAATTAATGGGGTTCCACTCCGGAGACCCCCTGCTTGAATTCTGTATTTAAAAAAATTAAAGAAAACAACAAAACAAACGGCTTGGATTTCCTCTGCAGGGGGGACATTATTGCTAAGAGGGTAATGATCAGTAATTAATCTTGTAACAAAGCTCCCATCAGGCGTCCAAGGATCGGCAATTTTCAGATTCAGTCCATTTTCTTGGTACCATTTTTACACAGACAGTACTTAGAGATAACATTTGTAAATGTACCCACCCCTTATTTATTTTTTTATATATAAACCAATAACTTTGACATATAGCCATTTCTAATTATGTCAGCTGCAGCAGATCACAGGGACCCTGTGTGTGCACGTACAAAAGAACCTAATACAAATGTTGACTGATGTCATCAACATTGAGGTTACATCACCAGATAATGCCAATTCTATGCCGTTCTTATTAACACAAGTTAAAACTGCAGTAGATTACTATTCTGTGATTTAAAGAGATTTATGGTGGTATCAGCTTAAATCTGCTTTCTTCTTTATTAAAGTTATTAGGTCTTTAGCCTTTAAAAAAAAAAAAAAAAAAAAAGCATTTAATCATTTTTTTTTCTTTTTATGGGCGCATAGATGAATGTTGTTATGAACAGATGGCAACACCCCAAGAGAGAAACAGAAGAATTCCAGGTGCTGTCTTCTATTTTATATTTTCAAGCAAGACACAAACATACACGAATACTCTGATCACAGTAGAGAACTCTGAACAGCTTCACATTTTCAATGTGTAATCATTACTATACGCTTGACACAGCCTGGATGAGGTAAAGGAAGATGTATACATTGGTGAGGCTGATGTGGTAGAAAGTCTTGACTGGTCAGATTAAGGAATAAAAGCGTTTTAAAAGCAATATCTATTCTCTCTCTTCTCTCTCTTCTCTCTCTCTCTCTCTCTCTCTCTCTCTCTCTCTCTCTCTCTCTCTCTCATTATGCACGCCAAACTATAAGACCTAGGGCAACCAAACTTGGAAGGTTTACTTTATGTATAAAAACCATAGTCATGGTTTGGATCCTCTCGAACATTCCAAAGAGGGTGCTGCTAGGAACGTTATGTTCCATGTGCTGTAACTGGTAGGCTTTGTATCTGGCACGTGCCATCATAATGCACATAGCCTGGTTGGTAGCAGATAAGGAGAGTCAGATAGCTATAAAGTTTACCCAGAAAGCAGACGAAGAAAGAAAGAGGAAGTCAGGTGGCACGTGAGGAGAAAAATCGGGTTATAACGGAAGGTCTGCTGCAGCTATATCAAATCGAATTGTACTGGAGAACAGGAGGAGACATAATGTATAAGGGAGATGTTTTATAGAGCTATAAGCAAAAATCCCTGAGTCCTCGGTTAAGCCGGTGTGAGTAGCCTCTACTCACTATTAAGCACCGCCCTGTGACTCCTTTGGATTGAAGCTGCTAGCATGGCTGCTGCTAAACTGTGTGCGTCCTCCGGTTTGCCCCCGGTGGCGTTTCCTCGATCAAAAAAGTAGACAGAACAAAAAAGGATCAAAGTAACAGCTGCTCCAAGGTAGAAAAAAATGGGGAAACCCACCAGCCATAGAAAATTAAAAACAATTTATTAGGCTACATAAAAAACATAAAGACAGTGAAAAAACTCCACCCACGCATTTCACGCCACCTATGGTGCTTTTTCAAGGAAAAAGATTCCCCATTTTTTCTACCTTGGAAGAGATGTTACTTTGATTTTTTTTTGTTCTACAGACATAAATTGGCATATTTTATTATTATTTTATTACAAACTTTGAAAGAAAGACTGTTGATCACATTTTCCTTTTATTTTATTTGTTTACTATATTCTTCAGGTGGAATTTGAGGAACAAGTGTGTTATGCAGCACTGGACCTCAGCCCTAAAAAGCCCAGGAAAAATAAAAAAAAGAAAGCCTGCCATATAGATGCTCAAGATTGTGTGGAGGACAGAAAACCCCTGAAGCCTGGCAATATCGTATCTAGATCCAGCATATACCTCAACAGTGAGCAGTTAAAAGCTGAAAGCAATGCCGCAGAGGATATGATCCATGACGACCCAATCAGGCTCTACCACCTAATACATATGTAACCCTTCTATGGTACCCCACCTGACATGAGATTGGGGGTACACTCCTTCTGGTCACTGAGTGGTCTGGGTGCTGTGACCTGCTGGTAAACAGGAGGGCTGAGTGCTCCGCGGTGTTGTGGGGAGAACCCAGGACAGGGACAGGAGGTGTGGTGTGGGACAGGTTACCTTGTTCTCTCAGGGTGCACAGTGCCTCCAGCCAGCAGGGATCCCCTGGGTCTACAGAGGAGAGACCCCCACTGACACTCCATTCTCCATACACAGGGACACACACAGCAGCTTCTTTTCTGTGGATCTTTATTCAGAGCAGCATAGATGTGCAGACAGCATACAGCATGATATCACAGGCTTGGAGTAATCTCTGCCCCTCTGCTCATGGCAGCTTAAATTCCCCTCCCTCCTCACCCAGGTGGGGAAGGAGGGAGAGAACTCTTCTTGGCTTGCTATCTCTCTCAGCTCTCTCTGAAGACTAACTCCTGATCACTAACAAACATACTATATTTTTGGAGACATGTCTCAATTTGAATATCCTCAGGGAGTGTCTCTAACTTTGAATCATTACAACTCAAAGCTGGATAACGATTGTCTCACACACACATCCGGGGGTGTTCCAACCCATATCCACCCTTTGGATTAACATGCTCAAAGGTTGCTTAGGCCCGCCTCTGAATATTGCTACAATACTTCAGAGCTGAAACTCACAAACAGGCTAACTGAAGGAATGAACCTTTCCACTGCCCGTTCTAACAGGACTGACAGAGGAAAGGCCCAGAATTAGCAATAGCTGCCGAAGGCCAGGCTATACATAAAACAAGAAACATATCTACAGAGGACCAAAATCAAACTGATTGACCCACCCGAAGCAGAATTTGTGATCTGCTGACTGGGATTTTTTTGTGCTTAATATGATCTGGGGTACTTGCATCATCTGTACTTGGCATATACCACGAACGGAAAAAGTGTAATTGCGAAAATAATATACTGAGCAATAAACAAGAAGAATATAAAGGAAGCATGTTGAAAGAAAACATGATAGGGAGCTCACTTTAACAGGTCAACGGCCTCTAGATTCTTTTAGTACTGAGATGAGAAAAGGTACAAGCACAGATCCCTCATGACCAATTGTTAGTAGCCTTATTTACTGACTGTGGGACCTTCCTTAGGTCTTACAGTAGTAGTAGAAAATGAGTGTGCTGAAAGCTCTTTCATCTCACTGGTAAAGATGTTTGCAGTAGTGTGAAACATGAATACAACTGCACAAAAGAGCGTTCAATAATGCCAGCCTTGATTACACATCCAAAGCGAAGTAAATATATTGCAATAAGACTGTTTTGTATCGGTCTTCGTTTGGAAGGACTGTAATACTTACTAAAAATGAACAGTGCAGTATACGGAAAAATGGTTGTAGATAACTTTGTATAAAATGATTTCATATATAAACAAGTACATATACATGTGCTGGATTATATGAATATATTAAGATGCTGGAAGAACCACTGTGTGAATTTACAAATAACCTATATATGTTTTTTTATATTTAAGGACCTGAAGAATCCAGTTCTCCATGTTAATTTGTTGGTAAAATCTGTGTTTATTTATTTTGTTTTTCCAGTGCTCTCCTTTGTATATATTAAAAAAAAAAATTAAGGGACACATCTGAATTAGGTGCCTGTCTGTGCACTTTTTTTTGTGGTTCCCATTGTGTCTTTTTTCTTTATCTCATAGCTTAGTGATGAAAGTTATAGGAAGGGGTGCTTAACAGTCAGTACAATTCTTCTTTTTTTTTTTTTTTACGGTGATTAGTTTATAATTTTTCACTTACAACAAAAATTCTTATGTATAGTTTATTAATCTATTTCAAGTTTTCATTGCTGCAACAGATAATAATGGGGTCCATATGCAGTAAAGCGCAGAGATTCTCAAATGTCCCCATCTTGTGGGCAACTGCATTGTTAGTAAACATTTGGAAGATACACACACACACACACACACACACACACACACACACACACACACACACACACACACACACACACACACACACACACACACACACACACAGTATATAGCAAATGAAAATATAAATTGTGAGCACATTCACATGTCTTAGACAGGTCTGCAACCCCGCCTTTCAACCATTATCACCTAACATACAGTGCTTCCACTGCAGCAAGGGATTCTGGGAAATTACATGCAAATGAGCACACAATGTGTCACCTTTTGCCTGAAATCCATTTACATGGACCCCATATAAGCAAATGCTCTGCTGTTCACACAGCTTTTACGCACAGCATGGGATTAGATGCAAAGCCAGTCAAACCACGCACAGACATGCTTCAACCTTAATGGGTCTCATCAATGTGAGGTTTGTTATACTGGCTTTGCAATTTTCAAGGCTGGGTGGATTTACCTAACACATTTTAAGTCATGGTGGGTGAAAAAGGCAACAAAAAATCTCCAGCGTTAGCATATAGCCAATAAAGAATATCACTTGTGAGCACATTCATATCCCAGAATCCCTTGCTGCAGTGGAAGCACTGTATGCTAGATGATAATGGTGAAAGGCAGGTTTGTAGACCTGTCTAAGACATGTGATTGTGCTCACAAGTGATATTCTTTATTGGCTATATGCTAACGATGGAGGTTTTTTGTTGCCTTTTTCACCCACCAAAACTTAAAATGTGCACACACACCACTACAAAGGAAAAGGGGGGAGAAGCTGGTACAAATTAACAGGGTCTGAAAGGGGGCCCGGGACCCGACTATATTGCATGTTTTCGCTTTCTCGGTAGTATCATTATTTGTCACTCCTTGCTGCCGCCCTCCTTCTCCTTCTGAACCGCAGTATTAAATGACATCAGAACGTCGTGTTATCATGGCAACGCGACACCGTCACGGTGACGTCAGCGGCGTCATTTTACGCTGTGGTTCAGATGGAGAAGGAGGCCGTAAGCAAAGAGGCGGCCACACATCTAAGTGCGGGAGAGAAAAGAGCTGCTAAGTGTCCCGGAAAAAAACATTTCACCGGGGCCCGAACTCACTCTTGGCAGCCCAGCATGTATCTACGATTAACCATATATACCGTACAATACCCAGGCAGGAACTTGGATAAAGGACACAGCACACTGAGTGAATCAAAAAAGTTTGTATTGTGGTCAAGAAATGATACCAATGTTTTGGTCAGCTATGGGGCCTTCATCAGCAGACGGAGACGTTGGTACCATAAATAAGTAAGATAAAAGTGACAGACCTCAGCAGAAAGTTGTGTGGAGAGAATATGAAAGGCTTCAGGGATAATCACTGTTGAGTCAAGGTCTGATGCATCTGAACTTCATAAAGAAACATAGAAACCTTAGAACCTTAGAACAACACTCCATTCCATTACTCATTGTACTATGACCTGCACGGTATTGTGATGTCATTTCACCCATTCAATATGTTCTCAGAGGATACCAGTAACTCAGACTAATCCACGGAGGAAACTTGGATTCACTTTACTATTTGGGATTACACATGGACTACCTGATTCCCACTCAGATTTTGTGATTGATACTACTGTAACCCCCTGTATCTGCTATCAGCACAGGACATGGCCCCTTTAAGAATTACATTCCACTGGACCATGTGACTGTGCTTAGCCAGTGGAGTGACAGTTGGAAAGGGAGCCGAGGGAGTGAGGCTACTACAGAGAGAGATTAGGGAGCCCGGCTGTGCATGAATTACACCAGGTTGGAGTGGGTGAGCTAACCCACAAAGGATTTAAACTGCAGTTATATTGCCATCAGTTTGATCTTTATGAAGCACCAGGCCTGCAACACACACACAGTTTATGAGCTGCAACGATTGTGCTAGCGCACCAGGATCTACAGGCCAGTACCCCATGATTGGGAGGCCAGACAGAAATAAAAGTTATTATTTGTTTGCACAGCGTTCGCACTGTTGGTATAGTTTGCTTAAATATGTGTATGGAGTGATTCTGAGATTAAGTCACCTTACTAATTCATATGAGATATGCAACACCACAAATTATAGCTATGAGAATATAAAAATTGTTATAATTCATTACCACTGTGTTGTATCTTGTCACTACAGTCTCACACAACATGTAGCTCACACTATAAGAATTAAACAATAACCCATAGGACTCAGGCTCCCACCTCAGTGATAGGCCATATAATCTGAGGTAAAATAAAGAGGGGTTATATGTATATAATATATATATATTTTTTTTTTAATTCTCAATATATTTTAATACATAACACAAAAAAAAGCACACGCTTCATAGCACGTAACTGTGTACAAAAATGGGTAAATTTATTAAGGAGAGTGTCCTTAGGAGATACACTTACAAAAGGTTAAAATAACATGTACATTGGAGAGAAACTGTATGGGGCGTCATCTACAGGAGCAGGGGGGGGGGGGGGGGGGCATAGTGATACTGTGCATCTGGTGTAGCTGCATCTGACTCCTGCCACGAGCCCTGCAGCGTTTCAAGTGCTCAAAAGAGCTTCCTTCTGTAATGCACCGTTGGAAATACAGGCAGAGCAGCTGAAAGGTAACGAGAACACAGTACCTCCTCCCACACGCCCGCCTGAGATGACGTCACCATGTCTCTACGCGTTTCGTCACGTTGCGTGACTTCCTCAGGAGTTGATTGGTTGATGTGTCATAGCCAGTTTTATAGGGCAAAGTCCACGTAAACACGGCGAAAAAAGCTCAAAGAAGACTGGAATCAGCTCTGCTGATTCAACACACAATCGAAAACGGCTAATAGTATGATATTATTGTTAGAAAAATGATATAATCAATACTAAAATCGCATAAAATGCACTGTGTGCTATACAAAACTAACAAAAACAAACCAGTATAAATATTAAAGGTGGATACATTAGTGATAAATATAAAAATAAACACTAGCAATAAAAATCGGTGTATATATAATACCCGTAAATATAGCATAAACTAATCTAATCATTAGATCTTCAGTGGTGATAGAAAATAAATGCACTGTGGTATACAGCTACTTGAAGTAAAATTTATAATATTTGCAGTCCACCTACAATCAATGAGAAGCATTGATTTAATTATTTTGTCGAGGGAGTTTATGATTTTTCGATTAACTGGGTCAAAGTTACAAGATTATACAAAAATTGTGACAAGTTTTAGAAGTAGATAAAAAGGAATCTGTACGTTGCTTTGTATAGGGTTCCTGAAAGATTACGGGTAGATTTGGAACAGATATTAGCACGCATTAAAGAACTGCATCCATTATAATAAAAAACAAAGAGAATATCCACCCAAGTTAAACTTCGTATCTCTGACCAACATTGTGTATATTTGTCAAGAGTTGGAAAACTTCAGAAGAATGTCAAATATTGAAAAGACCCAGAGCTAGATATTTATCCTGATCCCCTTCACCCATGATGTGATCAATGAAAAGTGTATGACCTAGATCTATATACAGATGAGGCGCGATACAAGTTCCCCGTGCATCACGTGGTGGACCGCGGCTCAAGTGCGGCCAAGCACGATCACAGCCCAGCGCAGAGGTAATTTCCCTAGAATTTTTAACGTTGCTGCCTATATCTATACTGTATATATTTGTTTATTCTCTAATTAAGTTTACGTCAAACCATTTTTTTTGCTTAGGGAGTGTACAAAATACATATTGGGTGTTATTCATTCAATTGAGATGGAGCCGATAGAGGCACTATGGCACACAAACTCCCATGGATGTCAATGGCAATTTCCACTCGATGGTGCCATTACAGATGAATTAATAACCCCCATTGTCCCATCTGTAACCCCAGGGGATGCTATGTACAATAATGGTTGTGTTACCACTTATATAGTAATATTCTTTGCAAGTACCTAAGCAACTGAAGGTTCACATATCAACAAAATAACACTGCTGTACTAAAACCATGACGACACAGCACTGGTTGTTCCAAGAACAGTCTGACATTGATTGACCTGCTAAATCTGAAAGGAATTTCAAGATTAACTAAACCCTAGTATCTCTGCCTATGAAAAGAATATGAAAACCAGAAACAGGCACTCAAAACATTAATATTTGACATTTCAGTTACTGTACCAAAGTAATCTTTATCAAGCCTTAATGAATAAGCACAAGCAAAGCTCCCTTCATTACACCTTCTTCAATGTTATGGTTAGAGGTCCAAGAAAAATCAAGGTCTTGGCAATTAAAGATTGAATGCGTAATTGAGAAGACTCCCACCCCCTCATTAAGAGGTCCTTGATGAAAATAAAATTTTACTTAAAAGAAGTTAAAGCAGACATGTTTTAAAGTCTGATTACATTTGTTTAAACAAAGACCATTTCATTGCTACATTTTCATTATACCGCTCAACCCCCTTATAACGCTTTTCTTGGGGTCCAAAGAATCACATCGCGCTATAAGCAGATCGCGTTAGAAATAATGTATAATTGTATGCATTGTACAAGAAAGTATTTAAGATATCAATAATCGTGTTAAGTATTCATAAATAAGAAAAGTGGGAGCCACGCTTGCATCGCGGTATAAGCAGATTCGCGTTGTAACGGATCGCCTTATAATGGGGTTGAGCTGTATATATGTTTTGGTAAACTAGGATTGTGCATGTAAAGGCAGGCTACAGATTAAAAAAACAATACATTATGAGGCAAAGTAATACATTTTACACCTACGGAAGGGAATGCCAAACCAGTTTACATTCTTGCACCCAATACAAAATCCTTAGAATAATTCAAGGAGAACAAGTTATTGTAAAAAGTATGCCCTCTAACAGCCAGGTATATTTTATGCATCATTCAGTGTTGAATGAACGTGACTTGTTGCTAAATGCTGGCCTTATATATGGTGAGAACGTATAGTAGAGGACTTGCTATACAGGTGTAGTGTGTTAGGATCGTGCAGTAAACTTCAATTTCAGGAAATATAACTTTCTTGCTTTTTTTTGAGAACATGAATATTTTCACAAAATCTGGACATACAAAAACAATAACTATACAAGACGAAGTATTTTATATAGTAAACCACAAAGTTTAATGACAGTTCCACAATATTAACTCACAAAAACATTACATTGAACAAATACTGTATAAAAGTAACCATATACAGGTTTAGTGAACACAACCATACTGTTGAAAATATTTACATCTTTCAGCATAAATGTTGAGGTTTCCATAGTATTTGTATAACTGGGCAATCGGTGTTTTAAAATAATAATAAAAAAATTTTAAAAAAAGAAAAGAATCGCCACAATATTTAAAATAAGTATTACATTTGGATAAAACGGATCTAAATAGAAATGTTTTTACAATTAAGAAACAGTTGAACTAGACACACTAAGTGGCAGTTAAAATAAAAAAAAAACATGTACATTACAGGAATATCCCGTTATCAGTTACACAATTGCCTCGATTAAAAATGTATCCTAACATTAAAACCATGCTTTACAACTCAACTGAATTTACTTGCTAATTGGAAGTAAAAAAAGGATAAAATGCGGCGAATTCAGATTTCCCCAAATCTGCATTTCAAATCCACTTAACACGTTAGTAATATAGCTGAGACTTCCTATCCACACAAAAGGTTTACAGGTTTATTCTCAGTCGGCACACGAAATACGCGTCAAGAATGGAAATGTTGGATTCCGTGATGTTACGGCGCATCTCATGACATGACCAACTGAGTTCTATGACAACATTTTCACGAGCGTATTATAGCTCCTGGGAGATAGGCGATGGAGAGCAATATCCACCTTCACCTACATAAGGGACAATGCAGAAACTGGAGATGTACAGCTGTGGACTCCCGTTGTAAAATGTGCAGATGCTTAATACAGGTGTAGCTAAACTAAATTGACCTATAAGCTAGGAAAGCCACAGGCTTGTGACCACAGCGTTCCCCGGCAGCAGGCATCGATAGTGCCTAGGGACAGATACAAGGAATGAACCCTCTCCCACAGGAAGCCGTGGCTTTTACCTTCCCTGGAGCCTAGGGATGTTTGTTTTTTTTCTGCCGTGGCTCCAGGAATGCTAGATTTGCCTACATTTGTAGGCAACCTAAAAGGACTTTAATGATTTACTCTTAGGATAAAATGCAACCAGCAAAGGGATTGCTTAAGCATGAATCAGTACAAAAATATACATATTTCAAAAATGATCTTGCAGTTCTCAGCAGCCGAGTCAATATCTTACTTGTAGCTCAATTTCCTGTAGATGCTAAAAAGAAGAGCAGTATTTTAGAAATCTTTAATATCCCATAACTCTTCACAAATACAAAGAGATGAAAAAGACAAATACAGGGGGTCTCTAATGCTGTTACTTCTTCACCCCCCCCCCCCCCATATCTGGCATTCACTAATCTACCAGGATCTATGGAGCATGTGGTTAACTTAATTTATCATAACTAGAATGTACACAACTTTCACGTTAACCCTTAAGAGAAGTTTCAACAGTTTATACATTGGCAGGTTCTACGTATTCTATTTTAATGTCGCGACTGGAGATAAAAATGTTACACAAATGAGCAAAACTGGTCAATTTGGGACTTCCGCCACAAACAAATAATTAGTGACATTTCCAAATATTCGCCACGCTTTACAAATGTATTATTTACTACAAGCTCTGGTGAGATGCCATCTTCAGCAAAATGTACGTGAAATTAGTTACTGTAAATACAATCTGTGCGGCACAGAGACAGAAATACACCACATGCCTAACTGGAGTCAGAGTTGGTAGTAATACTGTAGTATTTGTGTATGAATGGGAGTCTTCTGGGCTGCATATTTCCATAAGGGAAACAGTAAAAATCCTGATGAACAATAGGCCTCAGCCCCTAGGAGAGTGCAAGAGAACCTGCCACGCCCTGGCTACTTTTCCCCCACTTCACAACTGCCACTTCAATGTGAGGAGCGTAGGGGGGATGGAAACTGAATGCAGAACACGGATCTCAGTCTCGCGATCCCTCTGAGCTCAAGCACAGTGCTAGGACATGTCAGTAGGGACCACCACAACCTGTTAGAGCCACCAAGAGAACCATATGATACCTCTAGCACCGATTGACTATATATATATATATATATATATATATATTATATATATATATATATATATATATGAACAGATGGCATTCTCGTGTATAAAAGTGATTGTAGGTGCTTGTCCCATAATAAGCAGATAGACAAAAGTATCCTCACCGGGCAGACTTTGTAGCAGGCTTTCCAGAAAGAACGAGACCGCACATCAGGCAACCTGAATTCCAAGATGTATTGCAGGTAAGTGGCACAAACACCCGACGTTTCGGTCCAGTTTGTAGGACCGAAACGTTGGGTGTTTGTACCACTTACCTGCAATACATCTTGGAATTCAGGTTGCCTGGTGTGTGGTCTCGTTATTTCTGGAAAGCCTGCTACAAAGTCTGCCCCATATAGTTACTGGAGTAATAATTATGATTCAACATTTAATTATTATTCAATTGAATTTATATAGTCACAATATAGTAAATATTGCTTTTGTGTGCGGTATGATGAACACATTTAGTAAGGTTAATACCCTGGTTAAGTTCTGCCTTGCGTCTGTGTCAAAAGCTTAGGTTCCAAGTGCAGGCCCATGTACTAAAATATATAAGGGAATGCCGGCTCTCTAATTCTTTATATGAAAATGACAGCTGGGGCGACCAAGACGGATCGCGTGTACTCAGATTTGCAATTCTAAGGACGTTCTCTCCAAAGGATCCATTAAAACCAGATTTAAATGGAGTTACCATGGGGTTGGTATGTCTTTACAACTACAGGCTAGCAAGAATTAAATGTTTTGTACAGTATGTGTTGGTGTACAAACCAATGTACGTGGTTGTTATAATGATATTCTACACATTTTTACATGTAACCAGTTGCAGATACATTAATTTCACCCACAAATTACATTTAATATGTATATATCTGAGGGGTTATCTGGAATATGATGGTGCTGGTTAAGTACTTGGAGAGACTTATGGAGTCTTTTATACTCTGATTAAAGTCGAAATAAATGAAAGTCCTCGATTTCAGGTCATAAATGTGTCCCCGGTCAAGGGAAAGTGATAAACAATCAAGACACTCCCCTACAGACTTGTAAAGGTATTTAGAGACCCGTTTTGTGGTTGATCCCTTTCATACACTCAAGCATCTACGTGACATTTATCAACATGGCTTTCTTTCTATTGTACTCTTTTTCCATAGGAGAAATTCTCTACCCGCAGATTAGTGAAGTGCTCAGGGACGAGAATGCGGTAAACACTCCCTAATTGGAATGCATGTTAAATGTGGTGAGAGATAATATAATGTGTACAGTTGCATTTATGCTTGTACTGTACTTCTTTTACATCTGACATTCAGCTCTCGTGACATGTTTTACAGGAACATTTATCACGACTCCATATATTAACCAAACTGTGATGGTAATAACAACAGCCAAACCAGGATTTGATACTAAACATTGTGCCTTTAAAAACAAAAAACAGAAACAATGCACATTTATGCTTTCAAACAAATAGTTAAGAAATGAAAAAACACATGGATTTTTACTGGCTGCTCAACAGCTAAATCAGGTTTCAAATTAAACTAAGGAGTACTGAAGAAAGCTTATGTTACTAAATCCTTTGTTCCATTTTTTAGAAGTTACCGTCATTTCACCATACCTGGTGTTGGTCCTTTGTACTCTTCTAGGTGAGCTCCAAGTATTGGGACCTCTTGGGCTCCAGCTGTATCCCCTCTGAGCCAAAGAACCTTGAAGCAGAATGAAAATTCATATACCGAGATTTGGTCATAGGAATGACAGGCTGTCGTAATTTACTTCTGTTGTAAACATGTTGTTTTCATTGGAATTAGACAGTCAATACACATTTGAAGTGAGATAATATCATAGGTAAGTTGGCAAGAGAAAACTGTGCTGTGATGAGTAACAAAATAATACCTATAACAGAAAACCTGCTGCACTGCACCTTCCTATATCGATGTTCTCTCTTGGTCATCATACCATAAATATGTCAGTATATCTACTCGTTCCATACTCAAAAATAATTCAAAACGTGTGTGAAGTCTGCTTCTCAACAGGTTAACTACAGATTTGACAATCAATTAGGTAAGATTGTTTTTCTCTGTACCTGTTCCCAAATCTCTGTCACCCAGAGTACACCAAATTATTGTAAAATGAACTTGCACTGCAAATTGATAATGAAATACATTGCTAAGTGTTCTAAACAACTTACCAGAGGCACTTGGACTCAGAGATAATGTACGATTTGAAAGAGCAGGATATTCATTCTGCAAATCAAATAGTTCTATATTATGCAAAGCACAGACTTATTATTTCTTACCTTAACTACTAAACATTGCTAATAAACATTATTTGAATTTAAACCGGTCACCAAAAGAACAGGAAATTTGGCATACTTTCTAGGAGCACGTGCCGTCCGACTTAAGAATGTAAACTGGCGATGCAATAAGGATTAAGCAATATAACATTGTCTCTTCAACTTTGTTAGCCCTTCACAGTTTAAAGTACAAAATTGAGACCACTGCAACATTAAAAAAAAAAAAAAAAGCTGTGTGTGCTGAGCACGCGCATAGTAAGTGAAACTTCTTTGACTTTTGTCACAGAAATTGTATTTGTGTTGGTGATGTTTTAATTAAAAATCAAAATACAATTTCAGTTACAAAACGCAAATAAATTTGACTTAGAATGCGCGTGCTCGGCACACATCCCATGTATTAGCTATTTGCACTAAGTGTGAATTCCTTGTGTGTATGTGTGTCAGTGTGTGTGTCAGTCAGTCAGTCAGTCAGTCAGTGTGTGTGTGTGTATGTCAGTCAGTCAGTCAGTGTGTGTGTCAGTCAGTGTGTGTGTGTGTGTCAGTCAGTGTGTGTGTATGTGTGTCAGTCAGTGTGTATGTGTAAGTCAGTGTGTGTGTCAGTCAGTGTTTGGGTGGGTCAGAGTGTGCGGGGGGGTGTGGGTGAGTCAGTCAGTGTGCGGGGAGGGGTGGGTGAGTCAGTCAGTGTGCGGGGAGGGGTGGGTCAGTCAGTCAGTGTGTGGGGAGGTGTGGGTGAGTCAGTCAGTGTGCGGGGAGGGGTGGGTCAGTCAGTCAGTGTGCGGGGAGGTGTGGGTGGGTCAGTCAGTCAGTGTGCGGGGAGGTGTGGGTGGGTCAGTCAGTCAGTGTGCGGGGAGGTGTGGGTGGGTCAGTCAGTCAGTGTGCGGGGAGGTGTGGGTGGGTCAGTCAGTCAGTGTGCGGGGAGGTGTGGGTGGGTCAGTCAGTCAGTGTGCGGGGAGGTGTGGGTGGGTCAGTCAGTCAGTGTGCGGGGAGGTGTGGGTGGGTCAGTCAGTCAGTGTGCGGGGAGGTGTGGGTGGGTCAGTCAGTCAGTGTGCGGGGAAGTGTGGGTGGGTGGGTCAGTCAGTCAGTGTGCGGGGAAGTGTGGGTGGGTGGGTCAGTCAGTCATTGTGCGTGGAGGTGTGTGTGGGTGGGTCAGTCAGACAGACAGTGTGCGGGGAGGTGTGGGTGGGTCAGTCAGTGAGTGTGCGGGGAGGTGTGGGTGGGTCAGTCAGTCAGTCAGTGTGCGGGGAGGTGTGGGTCAGTCAGTCAGTCAGTGTGCGGGGAGGTGTGGGTGGGTCAGTCAGTGTGTGGGGGGGTGGGTGGGTCAGTCAGTGTGTCAGTCAGTGTGTGGGGGGGGTGGGTGGGTCAGTCAGTGTGTGGGGGGGGGGGTGGGTGGGTCAGTCAGTGTGTGGGGGGGTGGGTGGGTCAGTCAGTGTGTGGGGGGGGTGGGTGGGTCAGTCAGTGTGTGGGGGGGTGGGTGAGTCAGTGTGTAGGGGGGTGGGTGGGTCAGTCAGTGTGTGTTCAGTCAGTGTGTGGGGGGGTGGGTGGGTCAGTCAGTGTGGGGGGGGGTGGGTGGGTCAGTCAGTGTGTGGGGGGGGGGTGGGTGGGTCAGTCAGTGTGTGGGGGGGGTAGGTGGGTCAGTCAGTGTGTGGGGGGTGGGTGGGTCAGTCAGTGTGTGCGGGGAGGTGTGGGTGGGTCAGTCAGTCAGTGTGTGGGGAGGTGTGGGTGGGTCAGTCAGTCAGTGTGCGGGGAGGTGTGGGTGGGTCAGTCAGTCAGTGTGCGGGGAGGTGTGGGTGGGTCAGTCAGTCAGTGTGCGGGGAGGTGTGGGTGGGTCAGTCAGTCAGTGTGCGGGGAGGTGTGGGTGGGTCAGTCAGTCAGTGTGCGGGGAGGTGTGGGTGGGTCAGTCAGTCAGTGTGCGGGGAGGTGTGGGTGGGTCAGTCAGTCAGTGTGCGGGGAAGTGTGGGTGGGTGGGTCAGTCAGTCAGTGTGCGGGGAGGTGTGGGTGGGTCAGTCAGTCAGTGTGCGGGGAGGTGTGGGTGGGTCAGTCAGTCAGTGTGCGGGGAGGTGTGGGTGGGTCAGTCAGTCAGTGTGCGGGGAAGTGTGGGTGGGTGGGTCAGTCAGTCAGTGTGCGGGGAAGTGTGGGTGGGTGGGTCAGTCAGTCATTGTGCGTGGAGGTGTGTGTGGGTGGGTCAGTCAGACAGACAGTGTGCGGGGAGGTGTGGGTGGGTCAGTCAGTGAGTGTGCGGGGAGGTGTGGGTGGGTCAGTCAGTCAGTCAGTGTGCGGGGAGGTGTGGGTCAGTCAGTCAGTCAGTGTGCGGGGAGGTGTGGGTGGGTCAGTCAGTGTGTGGGGGGGTGGGTGGGTCAGTCAGTGTGTCAGTCAGTGTGTGGGGGGGGGTGGGTGGGTCAGTCAGTGTGTGGGGGGGGGTGGGTGGGTCAGTCAGTGTGTGGGGGGGTGGGTGGGTCAGTCAGTGTGTGGGGGGGGTGGGTGGGTCAGTCAGTGTGTGGGGGGGTGGGTGAGTCAGTGTGTAGGGGGGTGGGTGGGTCAGTCAGTGTGTGTTCAGTCAGTGTGTGGGGGGGTGGGTGGGTCAGTCAGTGTGGGGGGGGGGTGGGTGGGTCAGTCAGTGTGTGGGGGGGGGGTGGGTGGGTCAGTCAGTGTGTGGGGGGGGTAGGTGGGTCAGTCAGTGTGTGGGGGGTGGGTGGGTCAGTCAGTGTGTGCGGGGAGGTGTGGGTGGGTCAGTCAGTCAGTGTGTGGGGAGGTGTGGGTGGGTCAGTCAGTCAGTGTGCGGGGAGGTGTGGGTGGGTCAGTCAGTCAGTGTGCGGGGAGGTGTGGGTGGGTCAGTCAGTCAGTGTGCGGGGAGGTGTGGGTGGGTCAGTCAGTCAGTGTGCGGGGAGGTGTGGGTGGGTCAGTCAGTCAGTGTGCGGGGAGGTGTGGGTGGGTCAGTCAGTCAGTGTGCGGGGAGGTGTGGGTGGGTCAGTCAGTCAGTGTGCGGGGAAGTGTGGGTGGGTGGGTCAGTCAGTCAGTGTGCGGGGAAGTGTGGGTGGGTGGGTCAGTCAGTCATTGTGCGTGGAGGTGTGTGTGGGTGGGTCAGTCAGACAGACAGTGTGCGGGGAGGTGTGGGTGGGTCAGTCAGTCAGTGTGCGGGGAGGTGTGGGTGGGTCAGTCAGTCAGTCAGTGTGCGGGGAGGTGTGGGTGGGTCAGTCAGTGTGTGGGGGGGTGGGTGGGTCAGTCAGTGTGTGGGGGGGTGGGTGGGTCAGTCAGTGTGTGGGGGGGGGGTGGGTGGCTCAGTCAGTGTGTGGGGGGGGGTGGGTGGGTCAGTCAGTGTGTGGGGGGTTCAGTCAGTGTGTGGGGGGGGTGGGTGGGTCAGTCAGTGTGTGGGGGGGTGGGTGGGTCAGTCAGTGTGTGGGGGGGTGGGTGGGTCAGTCAGTGTGTGGGGGGGTGGGTGAGTCAGTGTGTAGGGGGGGTGGGTGGGTCAGTCAGTGTGTGGGGGGGTGGGTGGGTCAGTCAGTGTGTGGGGGGGGTGGGTGGGTCAGTCAGTGTGGGGGGGGGGGTTGGTGGGTCAGTCAGTGTGTGGGGGGGGGTGGGGGGGTCAGTCAGTGTGTGGGGGGGGGGGGGTGGGTCAGTCAGTGTGTGGGGGGGTGGGTGGGTCAGTAAGTGTGTGGGGGGGGGTGGATGGGTCAGTCAGTGTGTGGGGGGGGTGGGTGCGTCAGTCAGTGTGTGGGGGGGGGGTCAGTCAGTGTGTGGGGGGGGTGGGTGGGTCAGTCAGTGTGTGGGGGTGGGTGGGTCAGTCAGTGTGTGGGGGGGTGGGTGGGTCAGTCAGTGTGTGGGGGGGGGTGGGTCAGTCAGTGTGTGGGGGGGGGGTGGGTGGGTCAGTCAGTGTGTGGGTCAGTCACTGTGGGGGGGGTGTGGGTGGGTCAGTCAGTGTGTGGGGGGGGGGGGTGGGTCAGTCAGTGTGTGTCGGGGGGGTGGGTTCAGTCAGTGTGTGTGTGGGGGGGGGGGTGGGTCAGTCAGTGTGTGGGGGGGTGGGTGAGTCAGTGTGTAGGGGGGGTGGGTGGGTCAGTCAGTGTGTGGGGGGGTGGGTGGGTCAGTCAGTGTGTGGGGGGGGTGGGTGGGTCAGTCAGTGTGGGGGGGGGGTTGGTGGGTCAGTCAGTGTGTGGGGGGGGGTGGGGGGGTCAGTCAGTGTGTGGGGGGGGGGGGGTCAGTCAGTGTGTGGGGGGGTGGGTGGGTCAGTAAGTGTGTGGGGGGGGGGTGGGTGGGTCAGTCAGTGTGTGGGGGGGGTGGGTGCGTCAGTCAGTGTGTGGGGGGGGTCAGTCAGTGTGTGTGGGGGGGGTGGGTGGGTCAGTCAGTGTGTGGGGGTGGGTGGGTCAGTCAGTGTGTGGGGGGGTGGGTGGGTCAGTCAGTGTGTGGGGGGGGGTGGGTCAGTCAGTGTGTGGGGGGGGGGGTGGGTGGGTCAGTCAGTGTGTGGGTCAGTCACTGTGGGGGGGGTGTGGGTGGGTCAGTCAGTGTGTGTGGGGGGGGGTGGGTCAGTCAGTGTGTGTCGGGGGGGGTGGGTTCAGTCAGTGTGTGTGTGGGGGGGGGGGTCAGTCAGTGTGTGTGGGGGGGGGGGGTCAGTCAGTGTGTGTGGGGGGGGGGCGGGTGGGTCAGTCAGTGTGTGGGGGGGGTGGGTGGGTCAGTCAGTGTGTGGGGGGGGTGGGTGGGTCAGTCAGTGTGTGGGGGGGGGGTCAGTCAGTGTGTGGGGGGGTGGGTGGGTCAGTCAGTGTGTGGGGGGGGTGGGGGGGTCAGTCAGTGACGGGGGGGGTGGGTGGGTCAGTCAGTGTGTGGGGGGGGTGTGGGGGTCAGTCAGTGTGTGGGGGGGGTGGGGGGGGGTCAGTCAGTGTGTGTGGGGGGGGTCAGTCAGTGGGTGGGGGTCAGTCAGTGTGTGGGGGAGGGGGTCAGTGAGTGTGTGGGGGTGTGTGTCAGTGTGTGTGTCAGTCAGTGTGTATGTGTGTGTGTGTATGTGAGTCAGTGTGTGTGTATGTGAGTCAGTATGTGTGTATGTGTCAGTGTGTATGTGTCAGTGTGTATGTATGTGTGTGTGTGTGTGTGTGTCCTGCCCCCCTTTCTCCTGACTCTCCCCAGCACACTTGTCCTCCCCCCAGCACACTTGTCCTCCCCCCAGCACCCTTATCCTTTCCCTGCACCCAGACCCTTTCAGCATTCCCCCCCCCCCCCCGTTCCTACCAGATCGCGGCACAGAGGAGATGGAGGCAGTGTCGGCGGGGGGAGAGGGAGAAGCGCGTCATCGTCAGCTGGAGCCAACTCGGAGGCTTCTGATGGTGCTGTGGGGGACGTGGGGGACGCAGCGCACTCATCACCCCCCTCCTCCCCCCCCCGTTTCCGGAGCAGTTCTATGCCTCGGCCGGGGCATGCACCGGGAGGAGAGGCCGCAGGAGATCAGTGCCTGCATAGAGCCCCGGGGAGCAGTGTGGGCTTCAGTGTCCCTGTGAGGAGAGTCATGGCGTCTCGAGCGTCGCCATGACTACCGGGCATGCGCAGCATATCAATGGGCGGGGAACGGGCGGGGAATCAGCGGTGCCGTCACAACTGCGCATGCGCGGCATGGCAGCGGCCGTTAGGAGCGCCGCATTTGTCACGATGTGTGGGGGGGGGTGGGGCTGGGGGGGGGAGGGGGCTTAGGGGGGGGAGCGATTAGGAGCGGCGCCGGCGGCGATCTGATTTGTGGAGCGGGTGTGATGTCAGTGTTGGGGTCGGGCTGAGCCAGAACACAGCCCGGCCTCAACTGCCAGCACTGACGTCACATCCGTTTCATTTCTGTCTCCACAATTCTTTTTTGCCCCATCACGAATGAGGTGCCACTAAGGAAGTTTCACTTCAAAAAAAGTTTGCACTCACTATAATCAGTTTTTCTCAACAATCTTCTCAGGACAACTCAAATGTTAGGAATAACAAATTAATTACCAAGCATGTGTGCAATTATATTAAATATGAATGTGTGATGGATATAACCAGCCAATAGCCTAGCTAAGGTGCCCAAGTGAGAAGATTGAGAGAAAGTGTCGCAGACACACACAATTACAAGTTGCTATAAAACTACTTCAGAGCAATTTGCAGTCAGCTCTGAAGTGGGATCCAGCAGAACTTTCTAATGCACTAATTTGCACAGAACGATAGCCTACAAAGTGAAAAAAGATCCCAGCTCTGCAAGCTGAGGCAAAGAGACTAGTAACAGGCACTGGCATTCACGGACCGTTCTACTCCAAAAAGCTCAAATGGCTAAAATTCAACTAAAGCGTATTTTTGGAACAAAGGATCAGAGTTACAGTTTTGATTTGATTCAATAAGGTGGGTGGGGAGGGAGAGAACCCATACACTGCACTATATCCAGGAGGAAGATTAGAAAACAGACTTTGGCTTAGTCAGTATGCACTCTGTTCTAGAACCATAACAGTAAAATACATTTGCAAGACCAAAAAGGCAGATTGACTTACTGGATAATGACTAGAGTTGCCATTGTACGAGGCTTCGAAAACACTCTCAGTCATGCCAGTCCTTTCCCACTGGGGACACCGGTTTGCTATATAATAAGATTGTGGCTGCAATGCACCCGACATATGGCTTTCTGGTATACTTCTGTGCCTTTTAAGCTTTGAAAAAGACAGATCATCACTTGCTGCCCTTTTACGTCTGCTTGACACTGGTGAATTGATCAGAGCATTTACAGTTTCTGATACTTGCGTTTCTTGGCTAATTGCGTTTAGGATTCTTCGCCTGGGCAAAAACATCGGATGTGGATCCCCTAAAACTAGTTTCCTGTACACGGTTTTAAGTTCTGAACTGGTTTTAGCAGGACTTTTCACTATAGGAAATGTGGAAAAAGAATGCCTTCTTCTTATGGTGCCTTGAATCTCTTTGGGCCACATAATCAGCCCTACATGGTTAGAAGTCTGTGCTGGTGACTTTATCTCACAATTCTCCAGCTTCCTTTGATTCAGCAACGCCGCAGACAACAGTTTTGATGGCGATTCACCAACTTGATAGCTTTCTCTTGGACCCAATAATGAAGAACATGGAAGTACACATCTGGTAAACCATGCGTCACTTTTACGCAAACATTCTGGCCTTGATGCGATGCCGCTCTCATTACAGATTTCGTTAGTAAAAGTCTGGTCTGTGGGAAGGGTATGTGACAAAAAAGAAGCTTGCAGTAGATTCGGCTTTGCAACTTGAAGACTTTGTTCTGTGTAAGGATCTCTGGAGCACAAGCTCCTCTGCCCACGTTCAGCAATACCGGAATTGTTCAAATCGCTTGTATCTTCAGGTCTCCAAGGCATGTGGGAATTTGCCTCATAATTAACAGTGCAACACGCTTTCTCTTTCTTAGAAATTGGGCCCAGCAGCGACTTTGAAAGCCTGGATGTGGGAATCTCTCTTTTTACTCTGGTAAGATCTGTCTTGTGCTTGTTAGCGTACCAAACATTGCGTCTGTAGTATTGAAGTACATTAACGGCTGCCCATTTTTTGCTTTGGATTTCCATCAGTCTGCTGAAAAATTGTATCATATTCGGATAAAAGTCAGCAAGAGTGACATCCCCGAATTCAGAGAAATTAGAGTCGTTACAGTCCACAGATTCTGGCTTATCTGTTTCACTGTCCTCCCCTTCCGTAAAACAAAGTGTCTGCTTACATGCTCCTGCTGTACTATCCGACGCCAACTGTCTATTGTGTCTACCAATAAATCTTTTCAGTTGTGTGGCAATGGAGACTTTTAGAGGAGAAGCAAAAGAACGGGAAGCATTGGTACTTTTATGTTCAAGATATCCAAGAGAAATATCTTCTCTGTTACCTGGAAAATGAAAATTTATAACGTTATCAATTACATTTTAAAGATCTAAAAAAAGTCAATAATTGTTCAGCTTTAACACTGTGTATTTATTCTGCAGTTGTTTTTGTAACTGGATTGGACAAGTCCCATGACCTGCATTATTTTCAGCTCTGTGACCTCCTAGTTCCAGACATACCTTCGGTGAAGTTACCGCTGTGGAAGCAGGAGATTTAAATGGCCATGATTCCAGCTTCCTATTGGCCTGCGATTTGAACGGACATTTAATTTCCCTGGAGGCTTTATACCAGTAATTTGCACCAGCATATAGTAAGATTCAGCTCCGGGGAACTCCCCAAAACTAATAAAAACCAGCCGGGTTTGCCGCGAGATCTTTGATAGATGTACAATGTTCTGTTACGTATGCTGTAGAATAGGGGCTAGTGAATATATTCTGTCATGATGTAACAATGTGACAAAACATTGACATAATGCTAACTCAGATCACACAAGCTTTCCATCTGCAATGACACACCCTCTGTGAAGTGAAGTAATGCACCATTATAACAGTGACGTCACTTCCATTCACATAAATGAAAGTTAATGCACCATTGATTGTACAGTACAGCACATTGCTTCTCACCATAAAAGAGACCGCAGTTCCTAAACAACCAACTGGACAAGACAGATATCAGATTTTTCAGTGAATGGTTTCCAAATCAACCAATTTTGTCTACAAGGTCCTTGAGCAATCTACCAAACATTACTATACAGATGCAGCCTTGGTCGTATCAGGTAGAATAAACCCACTGAAAGCAGCCATGGTTTTTACGGTTCGTTCCCCGAGCCGCAGCGTTTTGCTTTTCTTCACACAGCTCTGGCGATAGTAATACTGGCTACATCTGTATCCAATACAAAGGCAGAGAATGGCAGGGGAGGGGGGCATTTTTTATTACCGTGTTTATTTTTCATTGGCGAAACTTTTACAGAAAAATATTTTTCTCCTGTGCGTTCAACCTACAAAAAAAAGAAAAGAAAAAGATAATAGATCACGTCCTAACTAAGGCCTCGTCCAGGCTCTTCGCTTGCGTGCTGAGGCGCAGGGAAAGCGTTGTCTTTCCCTGGCCTTGCGGTTGCTTGCCCTGCGCTCCGTCAGGGGGCGGGTCAGTTCCGTCACGGAGCTGGTCCGCCCTCATTGGGCGAACCGCTCACGTGACCGGCAAGCGCTTGATTTTTTTGGATTTTTAAAATTGGGTAAGACCTACGGTTCCGCGCGCTTGCGGAAGCGTAAGCGAGCCCCTACTGAAGCCGCTCTAATTGCGACTGTAGGGGCTCAGTGCTGAACGGGAGCGCGCGTCAGCATGCTTCAGCAAGCAAGTGCTTACCATGGACGAGGCCTAAAGGTGTAATTAGCAGTGACATCTACAAGTCATACTCTACATTTTACTTGCCAATTTCCTATCAAATGGCAGAAAAGCCAATTGGCTACAGATCATAGAATTTACTTAGTAAAAAGTCATTTATTTATAAAGAGATAATATTTAGCAGCGCAGTACAACGGGCTGTGAAAGACCATAACAATAAAATTACATTAACAGACAATAAGCAAGGAGGGCCTTGCTCAAAGGATACAGTCCAAAACGTGAGGGCGTGCAAGTTACA
The DNA here is from genome assembly GCF_040206685.1 of Ascaphus truei. Classification (NCBI taxonomy): domain Eukaryota; kingdom Metazoa; phylum Chordata; class Amphibia; order Anura; family Ascaphidae; genus Ascaphus; species Ascaphus truei. The sequence goes on from NW_027456977.1 coordinate 130,424, forward strand.
GTGGGGAAGAAAAAAGGAAGGGTGTGTGCCGAGCATGCGCGTTCTAAGTGAAACTTCTTTGTGTTTTGTCACTGACATTGTATTTTGATTGTTATGATTTTGATTGAATTAAAGACTTGAGTATAATTTTTTTTCCTGCAGAAATTTCCATAATACCAGTTGGAAAAGATGATACAATTGACTTATGATAACTAAAGTAAGATATACAGGTAAACCCCGTTATAGCGCGACCCGTTATAACGCGGTTTTCACGTGGCTCCCGTTTAAAAATAAATAAATATATAAATCAAAAAAATTTTTTACATGTTTTTTTGCACACTGCACGCTTCACACTGCACACACTGCACACACACTCTCACTGCACACACACACACTCTCACTGCACACACACACTCACTGCACACACACTCTCACTGCACCACTGCACACACTCACAGGACACTACATACTCACAGGACACTGCACACACTGACTGCACACTGCACACACACTGCACACACTCACAGGACACTGCACACACTCACAGGACACTGCACACTGCACACACTCACAGGACACTGCACACACTCACAGGACACTGCACACACTCACAGGACACTGCACACACTCACAGGATACTGCACACTGCACACACATTCACAGGACACTGCACACACACTCACAGGACACTGCACAGCACACACACTCACAGGACACTGCACAGCACACACACTGACAGGACACTGCACAGTACACACACTCACAGGACACTGCACAGCACACACACTCACAGGACACACACACTCTCTCCCTCTCCCCCCCCCCCCCCCCCACACACAGGATAGAATGTCTGTGGTGTAGAGCAGGAGAAGCTATCAGGAACACAGACACACAGACACACAGCTCTCTTTCTAGACAGGGCAGGCTCCCCTGGCGTCCCTGAAAAGTTTGCGAGTGAGAGCAGGAGAAGCTGCTGTGCGGGTGATCAGTGGACATGTGAGTAAAATTGCCATGGAGAGAAGGCTGCAGCCCTGAGCCTCGCACTCTCCAAGCACTGCCTGCAGCTCTCTGACTGCTGGGGAGGAGGGAGGAGTAGCACAGTGCAGCACAGTGCGATGATGCGATCCCAGCTCTCCCCCCTCTGTAGACACGGAACCCCGGGCGCGGCGGCCATTTTTAAATTTGTTTAATTAATTAATTAATTTAATTAGCGCGACCCCGTTTGTAGCGCGGTCGGATCGGGTGGTCCCCGAGGACCGCGCTATAACGGGGTTTACCTGTATACATAATTTGGATTTTAAAGTATCTAAATGCCGATACTTTCAAAAGTCTTTCATTCAATCAAAATCATAAAAATCAAAATACAAATCAGTGACAAAACAAAGAAGTTTCACTTCGAACGCGCGTGATCGGCACACACTTTTTTTTTAAAACTCACTTCTATATTTTGCTTTCATTCAGGATTACCCATGTTGTCCTTAGTTACAGTATGTGATACATTTGTATTTTATTTATTATTCATCCTCATGCTTGTGTTGCTGGTTCTTTTCATTCATAAATTTTCAACACACATACTAAGTTTTTTTTTTCAATTATCCTTAGACCAGAAGTGTTTGTTTATTTAGACAGTTGCATACATTGTATTGTATTGTATTGTATTGTATGTCTTTATTTATATAGCGCCATTAGTGTACATAGCGCTTCACAGTAGTAATACATGTGGTAATCAAATAAATAACAGATAATATAAATAACAGATCATGGGAATAAGTGCTTTAGACATAAAAGTAACATTTCGGAAGAGGAGTCCCTGCCCTGAGGAGCTTGCATTCTAATTGGTAGGTAGGGAGAACGTACACAGACAGTAGGAGGGAGTTCTGGTAAGTGCGTCTGCAGGGGGCCAATCTTTATGTATCCTGTGTTCAGAATATCCACAGTGCTATTCATATGCTTCTTTAAGTAAGTGTGTCTTAAGGTGGGTCTTAAAGGTGGATAGAGAGGGTGCTAGTCGGGTACTGAGGGGAAGGGCATTCCAGAGGTGTGGGGCAGTCAGTGAAAAAGGTTTAAGGCGGGAGAGGGCTTTAGATACAAAGGGGGTAGAAAGTAGACATCCTTGAGCAGAACGCAAGAGTCAGGATGGTGCATAGCGAGAAATTAGGGCTGAGATGTAAGGAGGAGCAGAAAAGTGTAAAGCTTTAAAAGTGAGGAGAAGAATGGAGTGTGAGATGCGGGATTTGATCGGAAGCCAGGAGAGGGATTTCATGAGGGGAGATGCTGAGACAGATCTAGGAAAGAGTAGAGTGATTCTGGCAGCAGCATTTAGGATAGATTGTAGGGGAGACAGGTGAGAGGCAGGAAGGCCAGACAGCAGGAGGTTACAGTAATCAAGACGGGAGAGAATGAGGGCCTGAGTCAGAGTTTTAGCAGTCGAACAACAGAGGAAAGGGCGTATCTTAGTTATATTGCGGAGGAAAAAGCGACAAGTTTTAGAAATGTTTTGAATGTGAGGGGCGAATGTGAGAGAGGAGTCGAGTGTGACCCCTAGGCAGCGTGCTTGGGCTACTGGGTGAATGATTGTAGTTCCAACAGTAATGTGGAAGGAGGTAGTAGGGCCAGGTTTGGGAGGAAGTATGAGGAGCTCTGTTTTAGCCATGTTGAGTTTAAGGCGTCGGAGGGCCATCCAGGATGATATAGCAGAGAGACATTCAGAAACTTTGGTTTGTACAGCAGGTGTAAGGTCAGGTGTTGAAAAGTATATTTGTGTGTCGTCGGCAAAGAGGTGATAATTAAACCCAAAAGATGTTATTAGGTCACCTATAGAGAGTGTGTACAGAGAAAAGAGAAGAGGTCCCAGGACAGAGCCCTGGGGTACCCCCAAAGAGAGATCAAAAGAGGAGGAGGAGGTGTTAGCAGAAGAGACACTAAAAGTACGATGGGAGAGGTAGGATGAGATCCATGATAGAGCTTTGTTCCGAATACCTAGAGTATGGAGAATGTGGAGGAGAAGAGGGTGGTCCACGGTGTCAAATGCTGCAGAGAGGTCGAGTAATATGAGCAGAGTGTAATGACCTCTGTCTTTGGCAGCATGGAGGTCGTCAGTTATTTTGGTGAGGGCTGTTTCGGTGGAGTGAGCAGTGCGGAAGCCAGATTGTAGAGGGTCTAGGAGAGAATAGGTGTTGAGAAAATGGAGCAAGCGAGAGAATACAAGACGTTCAAGTAGTTTAGAGGCAAAAGGCAGGAGGGAGACAGGTCGATAGTTAGAAAGACAGGTAGGGTCAAGCTTGCTGTTTTTGAGTAATGGTATGACTGTTGCATGTTTGAAGGAGGATGGAAAGGTTCCAGAGCAGAGGGAGGAGTTAAAAATGTGTGTAAGCGTAGGGATTATAGTAGGAGCTAGAGGTTTTAGGAGATGGGAGGGAATGGGGTCAAGAGGGCAAGTGGTAGAGGGAGAAGAGGAGATCAACAGCGACACATCCTCCTCTGAGACAGTGGAAAAAGACTCAAGGAAGGCAGGAGGAGAGTTAGGAAGAGGTGTAGGATGGGGGGAAGAAACAGAGGGGATGTTCTGCCGTATGGATTCCACCTTTTCCTTAAAATAGTCAGCAAAGTCCTGAGCGGAGATGGAAGAAGGAGAGGCAGCTGAGGGTGGTTTGAGTAGAGTATCAAAGACAGAGAACAGTCGGCGTGGGTTAGACTTGTGCATGTTGATTAGTGCAGAAAAGTAGGCTTGTTTAGCTTGCGAGAGGGCAGAGTTGAAACAGGATAGCATAAATTTGTAGTGAAGGAAGTCTGCGAGAGTGTGAGACTTCCTCCAGAGGCGTTCAGAGGAACGAGTGGAGGAACGCAGCATGCGCGTGTGGGAATTTAGCCAGGGTCTAGGGTTAGAAGGGCGAGGGCGGCAGAGAGAAAGCGGGGCATGTAGATCAAGAGACGAGGACAAGACAGAGTTGTACTTTCTTTCATACATACAATGAATTTAACAGATGGGTGTGTAATATCAATTGTTACTTCTTTATAAGCTCATGTTCTGCTCATTTAGAGGGCTATTGAATCACCTTTGATGAAGCGAGAATTTACCTCACAAAATGTGCCAGGTGTGCCATAAATAGTGGGAACACCATAGCAACGTTTCCCAACATCCAGCACATGTGCAAGCAGCTCTGGCTGTTTCTGCACATGCGTGAAAATGGGAAACCTCTTCTATGCATGCGTGAGGGTGGACGGCCGTTTACACGCATGCACAAGCGGCTCTGGTCGTTTCTGCGAATGCGGTGCTGACCTCTGTTAGTTGTTTCTGCGCATGCACGATAATGGAAAAGTTCTTCAGCACATGCGCAAATGCCATCAGGCGTTTGTACGCATGTGGATGCAACTTTTGCCGCTTCTGCGCATGCACTCTGACTGCTCCTGCACAAGCGGTTCTGATGTCACCTGCGCATGCGGCGACCACTTCTGTGTATGCGCGGTGCAGCACCAGCAAATTACGTCACTTCCGTTACACATTTTCGCCTCCGTGAAGGAGATTTTGTCCTATGAGAATTTACTAGGTGCCATTAAAGTTTCACTTCAAAAGATGGGTGTGGTTGTAAAGACTACTATGAATCTAGCACAGGGGTGGGCAACTCCAGTCCTCAAGGGCCACCAACAGGTCTGGTATTAATGATATTCCTGCGTCAGCACAGGTGGCTCAGTCAAAAACTGCCACCTGCGCTGAAGCAGGGATATCCTTAATACCGGACCTGTTGGTGGCCCATGAGGATTGGAGTTGCCCACCCCTGAGCTAATGTGTGTTGCAGTAGAGGCAGGAATAAGCAGAGTAACATAACAGGAGGATGTTGAAAACCATTCTTCGAAGGAAGGCGTTTTTCAGACACCTTATGTGAAGGGTAAGGCAAATTTGATGTTCCAGGGTAGGTAGAAAATGTTTGGACCCGGCAGAGGTTTTGGATGCAAGTTGAGGAATAGGAGACTAAAAAGTGAGATATCATGGAAAATGTGTGTGTGGAAGAGTTGTTTGGAGAGAACTTGCAATGTGTACAGAGCAGTGGTTCTAAAATGTAAGATTCAAAAATATATACTTACGGCCAATGTTTTAGGAATTGCTCTTTCATTGAAGTGAACAATAATATCTACATCTGCAACATATTTTTTCCCAAGCTTCAGATCTGAAAAATGCACTAAAGGAGCATGATCCTGTTAAAAATATATATATATATATATATATATATATATATATATATATATATATATATATCACTATATATAGTATAGAATAGATCATGAAGCATATTTATATAATTTTTTAAAAAAAAGGGAAGAAGGGGAGGATTCAGCACCCACCTTCCGATTTCATTTTGGACAGACCATACTGTGCAGTGATATTTTGTGGATACCTCCCACGGGAAAATAGACCTTTAACTTGATCCAAAAAGTATGGGGTGTCACATAAATGGAATGATTTACTTAAATCTGCAGTTCAGGCTGCCGTTTTTTTTTAATGTATTTATTTTTTCATTTAATATGTGCATCAATAAAATCTGCACACTGACAAGTGATTAGCTAAGCTGCAGATCGATTGTTTCTCCTGTAATTAATCGCTGAAGATTTGGTTTTGGGGGTTCTTTACATCACCATTAGGGCAGCAGAAGATTCCCCAAGATGCAAAGTTCTGTGGGAAAGATCATGTGACCAGGCAGCCACTAGATACAATTGGTGTACTGCTAGAGAGGGCAAAAGGGGTATGCCAGAGCGTTTCAGAAGAGGAAGTGTGTGTGACTTTGTAAATGGTTGCTATAGAAACAAAAATGCTTGTTACATTATAATACATTAAAAATGTCTTTAAAAAATTGTTAAAAAAAAAAAAGGGCTACAAGTATTTTCTCATTGTACAGAACTGATTTATTAAAACAAACATACACGTAGGATATTGCTTGAACTGCAGCTTTAAACCCGTCCCCTGAGCTAAAATCTCACTTCTTTGTATTAACTAATTGCAACAACAAAATTGAAACAGAAAAAAAGCCCGTCTCTCAAAAACGAATTTTAAATAAATGGTTACATTGCGCAAACGTGGGAAATTCTGGTGGTCAGTTTGCCTCCAAACTGAAGATGGACTTCCTGTTTTTGTAAGCAACACATTCCACATCGGACAAAATAGCCACCATCCCTGGTTCAAATCCAAGCCTAAGGCTGGGTCCATAGAAGGGGAAGCAGGGCTGGACCGCGCTGACGCTGAGGCTCGCCTGCTGAAATCTGCGCGATTTCATGCCCATGCAGGCGAGCCAGCGGGCGCGATCGGAGGCGGGGGGAGACTGAGGGAGGCGGGGCAGTGACGTCGCTGGGCCAATCGCCCGCGACGCACCAATGTCAACGTCACGGCGCCGTGACATTGACGCTGCTCCGCGCTGATTGGTTGTTTTCAGCCGACAGCGCTCTGAAAAACAGCTTGGCTGTCGGCTGAAAAATCCAGCGCCTCAGCATGCCTGCGGACGCTCGCGTGAGCCCCCTCTCAAGGCATCCTCATTGAGGATGCAGGGGCTCAGCGCGGAGCGTATATATAAGAAAATAGATCAGGCAATTAAGTCACCAGCAAAACAATGTAATAAGTTAATAATGAATTTCACTGTATCCAATGAGGGAGCAGCAACAACTGAACCCTTTTAGGCACGCTAGATCGTGCGGGTAATCGCTGAGAGAGTTGTGCATCTTCATCTGCACATGAAAAAGAGATGCAGGGGTTTGTAAATCTCTGTACACTCAATTATCTCTGAAAAATTCTAGTTGTTGGTTTATTAAAAAATGTATGACAGTCATTGAATCATTTAAAACTATGAAGGAACATTAATACATAGTGACGGAAGAGTAACAGGGTAAGTTCTTTTTGTTTTTGTTTCCTGTCAATATAAATACTAATAGGGATTGGTTCATTGAACTGCTGCAATTACCTCCACACTCATTTCACTCCATGTTAGAGTGTTTTTGTCATTGAAGACAGACAGATGTAGTCAGATTGAATGATTAGAAGGACGCTCCCTCCCCATCAGAGGTACACACAAAAGCACCCTAAATAATGTAGTTAATGGCTGAACAATAAAGCAAAACATTCTCATGCAAACAATTTATTAAGCCTTAGGCAGAGGCCAGGCAGGGAGCGGGCGCTCATGCGCGGTGACGTCACTCTCCCTGCTCGGTTGGGAGATTTGTGGCTGGCTAGATGCGCACACTGGGGGCGCGGCCATGACGTCACAGAGCTGGTTCGCCCTCATTGGGCAAACAGCTCACGTGATGTGCGAGGAACAAATTCAATTTTGCTTGCTTTGGCAAGCAGGTAGGCGCCGCTCATGCACTTGCTCACACTGGCCACACATTGTCGCAATGTGTTTCATCGCGGCCAGCGTGAGCGCCCGCTCAGCGCCACCCTGACCGAGGCCTTCGTGTTGCATTCATTATCAGGAGCAAATAAATAACAGGCAGTCCTTGGTTATCCAACAGAATCCGTTCTGGAAGTAGCGTTGGATAATGAAAACGTTGTAAAGTGAGTCCCATGTTAATCAGTGGTGGTGAGCGTTGGATAACGCATTCCGGCGTAGAAAAATGGCCCATAGGGTTGCATTGTAAAGCATTGGATATGCCATTCATTGTAATGTGAAACGTTGGACAGCGAGGACTACCTGTACTTGTGATGGATGGGGTAGCTGTCATCACAAAACTGGGATGAAGCCCAGCTAGCTACCCCATAATCCATGTAACTTGGCCACCTATGTAAGGCTTATTTTGGCCAAATGTACTTTAATATCTGGGGGAGAACAGGGAAAGTATAATGCACTATGTATGTAAATCAAAGCACTTTATTCCCTGTAAATGCAAGCCCCCAGTTTAGTGAATCAACATTGTTCTGTGATGTGATTTGGGAGTCAGCCCTGTAAAGTGTAAATTGGATTAGGTGACTGTATGTGCTCATTTCTAAGATGACAGACTTGTAATGTGATTTGCATGTGTACATTTCTATAGAGGGGACTCTGTGATTTAATCAGCTGAGGTTCCTTCAGAGAAATGTGTATTGTGACAAAGGCTGGGAACGTGGAGGTGTTAAAGACATTTGGCGAGTGGGAAAGAGTGGTCAATCAGGTCTGCTCTGATTGGCCAGCAACCCGTCCCATGTAAAGGATAGCAACAGAGGGCTATATAAGAGGCACTGCTGATCAGAGAATCTATCTGGGAGACATTCTGTGAAGGAGTTTGGATCTTGACTGTGACCAGCTGGAGATACGTTAGAGGGGCTGCTGTGTGATCAGCACTCTGATATCCTGGACGAGAAGCGGACAGGGCAAGCCTTTTTGAAGCAGGCCCCTGCACCTAGCGAGGCTAGTCTACTCCCCAGGTGGTATTGTATCTTGCTTTGTGCATCTTTGTTTTGTCTGCTGGCGTGCCAGAATAAACCTCATTTTACTCAACAACCTTGTCCTATTTGGTGCTAGTGATCCCGGTGTAAAAGTTCTGGTCTCCTGTGACAGTACTTACATTAGAAGATTTCAGTTCGGAATTGCTGGTAGTATCTGGATGGCTTCCACTGTCATCTTCACCTTTAACAGAAAGAAAATATATTCTTGCAAACCAATTCATTTAGTATTTTTTTTTTTTAGGGACAGAGTAATATTTTATCCTTCTTACCGGAGATAACGTAGCTGTCACAGCACACATTAATATTATCTTCAATCGCATGCACCTGACAAGGAGTAAAACGAAAGTATCACACCTTTATTCTAAAAACAGTGAAATAATTACAGAATATGGATGTCTGGTAAATAATGTCACCCATTAAAACAAATTTCAGGTATCAGCATTGCATCTTCGTTCGACTTTTTGATAACTCCTATGAACAGCCAGCTGATAAATGCTGGTTAAACCATACTCAAGTTAAAATGATGGAATTGTGAGGCGAGAGAATTTGAGGCCACGCTGGTGAACTGGGAATCTATATTCAGCTACTGTATAAACATGCTTCATAGATAAAATCAATAATCTACTCTACACTCTGTTTTGCCAACACAAAAGGCAAATCACACCTGGCAAGGGGGTCACCCCCTTTATCATTGGAACATGTGAATAACAATCAATAAACCCCACGTATTAAAAAAAAAAAATCTAAATGTAATATCCTCATTACCCGTTATAGAGCTGGCCTAGCCCGCATGGGTGGCTACAGCTATTGACCGGGGGGTGCGGCCCCCCCCCCCCAGCTAGGCTGTTGGTCGCGTGCACGATCAGGGAAGGCAGTTGGGGCGGTTAGTTTTTAAATAGAGCCAAGGAACAAGCAACTGTCACTTGTTCCTTGGCGTTCAACAGTTTCACACACTCTCCTCTCTTCTCCTGCGTTTAGTAGGTTAAAATTGGTTTGATTTGGGCCCCCCTCCCGGGGTGAGGGATTTTCCCTTCCCTCCTCGTGGTGAGGGACCCTCCGCCTCCCCCCGTGTGTTTTTGCCGGTTTTGCCAGTGCCCGGGGGGGGGGGGGGGGGGATTGCAAGTAAGGCTGTTGTTTTTTGTCCTGCGTGGGACCTCCCTTCCTTCCTCGTGGTGAGGGACCCTCCGCCCCCCCCCCCCCCATGTGTTTTTGCCGGTTTTGCCGGTGCTCGGGGGGAGGTTGGGGATTGCGAGTAGGGATAGGTTTTTGTCCTGCCTTTCGTTATCGCGCTGTTTTATTGGTAGCAGCGGCGGGGGGAGGAGGGAGAAGGATGAGGAGAGTGACTCCTACCTGGGGCTGATGCGTGTAGGAAGGCGCATCGGCGTGGAGGAGGTTTTTGCTTGGCGCCGTTTGCGAGCCCTGTTCCTGTCCTCCTATTGTGGCCGCTTGTGTGGCTGGGGGGGGGGAAGAGAGGCTCGCCCAGCCCACGCTTAGCCGTGCGGTTGGGCTAATGGCAAGGGAGGTCTTTGCATACACGAGTGTCATGTGGTTCCGCCTCCTGACGATGATCAGGGGGTGGTTTTTTTGGGGGGGGGCTGGGGGCAAGGCTGTTATTACGTCTGGGGGAGGGGGCTGTTCGTGGTTTGGCTGGAATGGTGGGCTTTTGCCCCCCCTCCTCCCTCCTCCTTGGGGAGATATTGGCCCTTTTCCTTCCCCCCCTTTTTTCTTCCACTCTTTTAAACAGGGGCTGTCCATTTATAAAAATAATAATAATTAAATAAATAATTAAAAATATATATTAAAAAAAAAAAAAGGTTTAAAAAAAAAAAAACGCCTTTTGAGGTTGGTCTTGGTTGTGGTTAATGGAAGCCAATTCTAAGGTTTTTCGTGTCGTGGGTGACACCATACTTAAAAAAAAAAAAAGCTTTAGAGCGGTTCTAAGTCTATTCAAGTGAACTGGTTTTCGTGGAAAGATCGGCCAGGCAAGAGTTCAAGAGTAGTTTGCTGGCAGGATTTAGGTGGTGGAATTAAACCAGTGTTTGACGAGCCATTGGATAAATTCAGCGCTAGTAGCGATGTCCTTTCAGGTCAGCACCATGCAGCTTTTGGCGGAGGCGCACAACCATGAGGAAGGATGGTTTCAGAAGCAGATGTGTGCACTAGTGCTGAAAGCTGGAAGTGATCAAGGAAGTTTGGGCAGTCGTGGAAACGCGAGAGGACAGGGTGGTTCCCATGCTACCTGCGCTGAGGCGTGGCCATCATCAAGTGATGAAGGGGGTCCTAGTTACGGAGCACGGGAAGCATTGGTGGTGCAGAAGGGTATGTCATGGCGGAGTTTTTGGAAATCACAGCCTATTTGGTTGAAGGCTGGGTGACTTTTGGGAGGAGCCTGGGAGATGGGTTCCCACATGAACAGGTGTGGGACATTGGGTCCCTGGAAAAACAGGGGTGGGACATGGGTCTCCACAAAAACAGGTGTGCGACATGGGTCCCCACAAAAAACAAGTGTTGGACATGGGTCCCCACAAAAACAGGTGTGGGACATGGGCCCCTGGAAAAAACAGGGGTGGGACATGGGTCTCCACAAAAACAGGTGTGGGACATGGGTCCCCACAAAAACAAGTGTTGGACATGGGTCCCCACAAAAACCGGTGTGGGACATGGGTCCCTGGAAAAAGCAAGGGTGGGACATGGGTCCCTGGAAAAAACAAGGGTGGGACATGGGTCCCTGAGAAAAAATAAATAAATAAAAAAAAAAAACAAGGGTGGGACATGGGTCCCTGGAAAAACAGGGGTGGGACATGGGTCCCAACCTTATATAAAAAAAAAAAAAAAAAAAGCATGGATGGAGGCGAGCAGTAGGTGGCTAAGTATTCCATTTCTCCCCTAAAAAAAAAAAAAAGGGGGGGATTTTGGGAGAGGGCCGACATGCTCGCCATAGCCGGTTACTGGTGAAAGGAAAGCTGGAAAAGGATAGTTGGTAATAAAAAAAAAAAAAAAAAAATAGAGGTTGGGGGGTTTGGTCCCAGCCTAGAAGAGAACGTAGGTAAAGGATTGGTCCTTTTAAAAAAAAAAAAAAAATAAGCGTTTATTCAGGAATAAAGGTTAGCTTAATTGGGGGTTTAATATTTGCTTCCTCATTTACAGGTAAATCTGGAACGGCCGGGACGCGGTCGACCTCGCTTCGTGGCGCTGGTACGTCGTCCACGGCTCGCAAGCGGTCCGGGCCTCGGGTTGAGCTTGCTGTCAGAGGCTTAGAGGACAAGGGTCTTGGGGCAGGTCCCGACAGGCGGTTCAAAACACCGCCGGGGACTGGGGCATCGAAGGGTAAGCGAAAAAGAGTTGCTTGTTTGGGAAATAAGGGCGTTACCTTGCCGGGCATTGTTAGCTCCCCTGGGCCACAGGTGTTGGAGTTGGGGTTAGCGGGCGATGCCGAGGCAAGAATGATTAGTGCGGTGGTTAAGGGCGTTCAGTTAGCTTTATTGCCGATGACAACGTTATTATCCACTAAGCAAGCAGTGGAGGCATGCAAGTCAAGTGAGCGGCAGGGGGGGTCAGATTCAGTGCTTGATGGGGGGAGCAACCGTGGAACAGTGGGTGGAGAGTTGGCTCAGGTGTCTTTGGGTGGGGAGAGTACAGCAGGTTGTACCCTTAGCACAGTGCCGAAAGTTATTCAAGATGCGTTGGCATCGGCCACAGCATTGCCGGTGCAGGTGGCGGGATCAAGGAGCTGATTTAACGACAGTTGTTAGTTTGTTAGGTGAGCATCCGGTGGTGAATTCAGGTGCTGGGCAGGGGACAGGGCTCGGAAGGCCATTGGCAGGTTCAAAAAGGCTGCCGGATGCGGCCTATGGGGACTCATGTACGACCATATCACGTTCCTTAGGCGTGCATTTGTCAAAGGAAGTAAAGGAAAAGATTTGGGCGGGTGATTACGTTGAGATTTTGTCATTGCTTCCGGGTTACAATGAAGCGGTAGCTAAATCCGGAAAAAAAAAGGGGGAGGCTAAAAAGGAGGATGTGGAAAAGCGTCTTTTTCCTCGCAAGTTCAGTAATTGGTCGCAGGCATTTGGGATTTTGGCGGGCGTTGCGGGGGAAAAGGATCCGCATTTATGCTCGGCGCTTTTTAAGTATCAGGATACGATTAGAAAAGCGTTTCAGAAACACGGGGGGTCGTCCTTTCGTGGGTCAAATAGCCTCAAAGGGGTCTGGCGGGAGCATTTTCAGGTGCGCACATCAGGGAGAGGGCGTGCAGGTGGGAAGCAGTCGGGGGTATGTTGGCGTTACAACGAGTCAAGATGCAATTTTGAGAATTGTATGTAGATTCCAACATACTTGCGCTGGGTGCGGGGGTCAGCATCCCAAATCAAAGTGCTTTAAGAAAGATAGTAAGGGTTTCAAGGGAGCAGGACAGCAGGCTGTTCAGGAAGGCGGGAACGCCAGTTTCAGCAGAGGCAATGGCGCCTTGGCTGGAAAAATACCCCAATAGACGGGCAGCTAGCTTATTACGAGAGGGGTTTAAGGAAGGATTCAGGATCCCCTTTGAGTATCAGGAGGGATCGGGGGGCGAGAGGAATTTGAAGTCGGTACAGGGCACACGTTTTCTATCTTCCCCGCTTCAGCCCATGAAATATTGAGCTTCAAATGTGTTGTTAACGTGGTGTAAAAAAGTTGCTCACAGCTGTTCTAGGAACACATTGTGAAATCGCGTATATCTTTGCTTCTACACATAGGAATGTATTGTGCTTTGCTTTACACACTATTCTACAGTCAAGAGGAGAGAATTTATCAAGTTTAATAAGCAAAAACACTGTATAAGTCGAATTTCAGCATTTTTGTGTGACCGGGAAAACCACAGTCACAAGCCGAGATGCAGTTCCATAGAAACTTGCCATTTTACCGCTGAACCTAAAAATGGGTAGAAAGTACTTTTTCTCCCTTCCTGTTAATGCCACAGACTTCGCCTTTACAGGGCACACGTTTTCTATCTTCCCCGCTTCAGCCCATGAAATATTGAGCTTCAAATGTGTTGTTAACGTTGTGTAAAAAAGTTGCTCACAGCTGTTTTGGGAACACATTGTGAAATCGCGTATATCTTTGCTTCTACACATAGGAATGTATTGTGCTTTGCTTTACACACTATTCTACAGTCAAGAGGAGAGAATTCATCAAGTTTAATAAGCAAAAACACTGTATAAGTCGAATTTCAGCATTTTTGTGTGACCGGGAAAACCACAGTCACAAGCCGAGATGCAGTTCCATAGAAACTTGCCGTTTTACCGCTGAACCTAAAAATGGGTAGAAAGTACTTTTTCTCCCTTCCTGTTAATGCCACAGACTTCGCCTTTACAGGGCACACGTTTTCTATCTTCCCCGCTTCAGCCCATGAAATATTGAGCTTCAAATGTGTTGTTAACATTGTGTAAAAAAGTTGCTCACAGCTGTTCTAGGAACACATTGTGAAATCGCGTATATCTTTGCTTCAACACATAGGAATGTATTGTGCTTTGCTTTACACACTATTCTACAGTCAAGAGGAGAGAATTCATCAAGTTTAATAAGCAAAAACACTGTATAAGTCGAATTTCAGCATTTTTGTGTGACCGGGAAAACCACAGTCACAAGACGAGATGCAGTTCCATAGAAACTTGCCATTTTACCGCTGAACCTAAAAATGGGTAGAAAGTACTTTTTCTCCCTTCCTGTTAATGCCACAGACTTCGCCTTTACAGGGCACACGTTTTCTATCTTCCCCGCTTCAGCCCATGAAATATTGAGCTTCAAATGTGTTGTTAACTTTGTGTAAAAAAGTTGCTCACAGCTGTTCTAGGAACACATTGTGAAATCGCGTATATCTTTTCTTCTACACATAGGAATATATTGTGCTTTGCTTTACACACTATTCTACAGTCAAGAGGAGAGAATTCATCAAGTTTAATAAGCAAAAACACTGTATAAGTCGAATTTCAGCATTTTTGTGTGACCGGGAAAACCACAGTCACAAGCCGAGATGCAGTTCCATAGAAACTTGCCATTTTACCGCTGAACCTAAAAATGGGTAGAAAGTACTTTTTCTCCCTTCCTGTTAATGCCACAGACTTCGCCTTTACAGGGCACACGTTTTCTATCTTCCCCGCTTCAGCCCATGAAATATTGAGCTTCAAATGTGTTGTTAACGTGGTGTAAAAAAGTTGCTCACAGCTGTTCTAGGAACACATTGTGAAATCGCGTATATCTTTGCTTCTACACATAGCAATGTATTGTGCTTTGCTTTACACACTATTCTACAGTCAAGAGGAGAGAATTCATCAAGTTTAATAAGCAAAAACACTGTATAAGTCGAATTTCAGCATTTTTGTGTGACCGGGAAAAACACAGTCACAAGCCGAGATGCAGTTCCATAGAAACTTGCCATTTTACCGCTGAACCTAAAAATGGGTAGAAAGTACTTTTTCTCCCTTCCTGTTAATGCCACAGACTTCGCCTTTACAGGGCACACGTTTTCTATCTTCCCCGCTTCAGCCCATGAAATATTGAGCTTCAAATGTGTTGTTAACATTGTGTACAAAAGTTGCTCACAGCTGTTCTAGGAACACATTGTGAAATCGCGTATATCTTTGCTTCTACACATAGCAATGTATTGTGCTTTGCTTTACACAGTATTCTACAGTCAAGAGGAGAGAATTCATCAAGTTTAATAAGCAAAAACACTGTATAAGTCGAATTTCAGCATTTTTGTGTGACCGGGAAAACCACAGTCACAAGCCGAGATGCAGTTCCATAGAAACTTGCCATTTTACCGCTGAACCTAAAAATGGGTAGAAAGTACTTTTTCTCCCTTCCTGTTAATGTCACAGACTTCGCCTTTACAGGGCACACGTTTTCTATCTTCCCCGCTTCAGCCCATGAAATATTGAGCTTCAAATGTGTTGTTAACGTGGTGTAAAAAAGTTGCTCACAGCTGTTCTAGGAACACATTGTGAAATCGCATATATCTTTGCTTCTACAAATAGCAGTGTATTGTGCTTTGCTTTACACACTATTCTACAGTCAAGAGATGAGAATTCATCAAGTTTAATAAGCAAAAACACTGTATAAGTCGAATTTCAGCATTTTTGTGTGACCGGGAAAACCACAGTCACAAGCCGAGATGCAGTTCCATAGAAACTTGCCATTTTACCGCTGAACCTAAAAATGGGTAGAAAGTACTTTTTCTCCCTTCTTGTTAATACCAGCGGTAAAACTGAAGTTTCTATGGAACTGCAGATCAGCTTGTGACTGTGGATTCCCGGTCACACAAAAATGCTGAAATTAGACTTATACAGTGTTTGTGCTTATTAACCTTGATGAATTCTCTCCTCTTGACGGTAGAATAGTGTGTAAAGCAAAGCACAATACAAGAGGGACAGGACCAGCTCTCCTCAGCTTCCATTTTCCTCTTCCTTTCCTCTCTCCCTTGAAAACTTGAAAATTGTTGAAAACTTTCTGCACCTGAGACAGTGGGAGGGAGGGAGATAGAGCATGAAACAGCACCCCAAATCCTGTCCCATTACAAGCAGCACAGGCTTCTGTCCCTCTACTCCTCTGCCTCCAGTCATTTGCATGGGAGGGAGGAGCTGCTTGCTCTCTCTCTCCCTCTTTCTCCCTCTCTCTCCTCTACCTCTCTCCCTCCCTCTCTCTTTTAGAAGCTTTACACCTGCCATCCTGCCTACAGTATGTGATGATATCACAATGTCTCTCTTACATCACAGACAGGCTGACATCATCACACAGGCTGGCGGCCAGCAAGAGACAGAAATGCAGATAGAGACACACTGACAAATACATACACTGTAGGCACAGGCACCATGCGGCTTCTGCACCATAAAAGTTCATTTGAATCAAAAATAATGTCATCTTTTAAGTGAGGCGCTATTGAAATCTTGGGGGTCTAAGTGTCAAGACAATCTTGACATAAAACGGAGGCATCATTTTCAATCATTCAATAATGATGTGGTTTTGGACTTGAAAAGTTGGTAAAGAGGGGGCATCCAGAAAGAGGTAAGGAGATAGTTTTATTTTAATTCAAGAAGGAGTGCCTGGTGGCGAAGCTGGTGTGCTCTGTCACACTACAGACCCCTCCCTGTGTGTGTGCGTGCGTGCGTGCGTGCGTGCGTGCGTCTGCAGGGGGTATCTGTCCCATCCATAGATATCAGGGGTACTGCAGCTGCTGCTGCTGTTCAAACTTTTGCTTTAGGCCCATTCCTTTGATGTTAATAAGCGTTTCTAGTACAATCTTTTTCGCTCTGTTCACCCACATCTTTACATTACCTCGTGTGTGTGTGTGTGTGTGTGTGTATGTGTATGTGTATGTGTGTGTACGTGTGTATAGCATGTGTTTGACACACTATACTGTATCTGCATAGAAAAAAAGCCTTCTTTTAGTAATGTACAGTTCAAATACTGTATGAACATGACCCCATCTCATCTCATCCCCCTGACTCTGGATACAAAACATTCATGTATTCGTTTGCAACTTTTCATACAATTTGCTTGCACCATTTCAGAGAAATTAAATATTTAAAATGGAAATAAATTGGTAACTGCAGTAACAAACAACACTGTACATGCTAATAGTACATCCATGTAAGCAGTACATACATGCTCAGGAGTTGTTTTTTTGGATCGGTAGATACTTGTCATTATCCACTTCAACCATTTTAATTCCCCCCTTTTAAATTATTGTACTGGTTGATGTGTATGTATATATATATATATATATATATAGATATATATATATATATATATAGATATATATATATATCGATATATATATATATATATATTTCAACCATTATCACCTACAGTACAGTAGCATACGCTTATCACAATGCCTTTCTGGTCTGTGCTGAGCAGGGCATTCTGGCAGCCAAGTGGCTTGACCTTTATTAGTGAGCCTGGTTACCCCCTCTCGGAACCACAGACTTAGAAATCGCCAGCTCATATACAGTGCATAAAATATATTTATATATATACCCTTATACACCATTTTAATAAAAAATATCACAAAATTCTTCTACAGTAAGTCCCTCTGGAAGAGTGGAAGACGCGCACGTTCATTTTCAGAGCTCCTAGACCTTCCTATAAGAAGTTAGCCAAAAAGTAGCTTCGAAAAACGCTTAGGTTAAGTTTCAGAGTTGCTTCTAATGTACCAAAGCTGGACTTAGACATAATTTCACTCTCACAACATTATGGCTGGTTGGAGAGAGTCCGAACCACAAGTACCGGGTCCATGGTTCTGGCCGTATACTGGGGGGACGGGGACGACTCCCATTAACCCCTGACTATACCGGGGATACGCTTATCACAATGCCTTTCTGGTCTGTGCTGAAGCAGGGCATTCTGGCAGCCAAGTGGCTTGACCTTTATTAGTGAGCCTGGTTACCCCCTCTCGGAACCACAGACTTAGAAATCGCCAGCTCATATACAGTGCATAAAAAATATTTATATATATACCCTTATACACCATTTTAATAAAAAATATCACAAAATTCTTCTAAGTCCCTCGGGAAGAGTGAAAGACGCGCACGTTCATTTTCAGATCTCCTACACCTTCCTATAAGAAGTTAGCCAAAAAGTAGTTTCGAAAAACGCTTAGGTTAAGTTTCAGAGTTGCTTCTAATGTACCAAAGCTGGACTTAGACATAATTTCACTCTCACAACATTATGGCTGGTTGGAGAGAGTCCGAACCACAAGTACCGGGTCCATGGTTCTGGCCGTATACTGGGGGGACGGGGACGACTCCCATTAACCCCTGACTATACCGGGGATATGCTTATCACAATGCCTTTCTGGTCTGTGCTGAAGCAGGGCATTCTGGCAGCCAAGTGGCTTGACCTTTATTAGTGAGCCTGGTTACCCCCTCTCGGAACCACAGACTTAGAAATCGCCAGCTCATATACAGTGCATAAAATATATTTATATATATACCCTTATACACCATTTAATAAAAAATATCACAAAATTCTTCTAAGTCCCTCGGGAAGAGTGAAAGACGCGCACGTTCATTTTCAGAGCTCCTAGACCTTCCTATAAGAAGTTAGCCAAAAAGTAGCTTCGAAAAACGCTTAGGTTAAGTTTCAGAGTTGCTTCTAATGTACCAAATCTGGACTTAGACATAATTTCACTCTCACAACATTATGGCTGGTTGGAGAGAGTCCGAACCACAAGTACCGGGTCCATGGTTCTGGCCGTATACTGGGGGGACGGGGACGACTCCCATTAACCCCTGACTATACCGGGGATACGCTTATCACAATGCCTTTCTGGTCTGTGCTGAAGCAGGGCATTCTGGCAGCCAAGTGGCTTGACCTTTATTAGTGAGCCTGGTTACCCCCTCTCGGAACCACAGACTTAGAAATCGCCAGCTCATATACAGTGCATAAAATATATTTATATATACCCTTATACACCATTTAATAAAAAATATCACAAAATTCTTCTAAGTCCCTCGGGAAGAGTGAAAGACGCGCACGTTCATTTTCAGAGCTCCTAGACCTTCCTATAAGAAGTTAGCCAAAAAGTAGCTTCGAAAAACGCTTAGGTTAAGTTTCAGAGTTGCTTCTAATGTACCAAAGCTGGACTTAGACATAATTTCACTCTCACAACATTATGGCTGGTTGGAGACAGTCCGAACCACAAGTACCGGGTCCATGGTTCTGGCCGTATACTGGGGGGACGGGAACGACTCCCATTAACCCCTGACTATACCGGTGATACGCTTATCACAATGCCTTTCTGGTCTGTGCTGAAGCAGGGCATTCTGGCAGCCAAGTGGCTTGACCTTTATTAGTGAGCCTGGTTACCCCCTCTCGGAACCACAGACTTAGAAATCGCCAGCTCATATACAGTGCATAAAATATATTTATATATATACCCTTATACACCATTTTAATAAAAAATATCACAAATTTCTTCTAAGTCCCTCGGGAAGAGTGGAAGACGCGCACGTTCATTTTCAGAGCTCCTAGACCTTCCTATAAGAAGTTAGCCAAAAAGTAGCTTCGAAAAACGCTTAGGTTAAGTTTCAGAGTTGCTTCTAATGTACCAAAGCTGGACTTAGACATAATTTCACTCTCACAACATTATGGCTGGTTGGAGAGAGTCCGAACCACAAGTACCGGGTCCATGGTTCTGGCCGTATACTGGGGGGACGGGGACGACTCCCATTAACCCCTGACTATACCGGGGATACGCTTATCACAATGCCTTTCTGGTCTGTGCTGAAGCAGGGCATTCTGGCAGCCAAGTGGCTTGACCTTTATTAGTGAGCCTGGTTACCCCCTCTCGGAACCACAGACTTAGAAATCGCCAGCTCATATACAGTGCATAAAATATATTTATATATATACCCTTATACACCATTTTAATAAAAAATATCACAAATTTCTTCTAAGTCCCTCGGGAAGAGTGGAAGACGCGCACGTTCATTTTCAGAGCTCCTAGACCTTCCTATAAGAAGTTAGCCAAAAAGTAGCTTCGAAAAACGCTTAGGTTAAGTTTCAGAGTTGCTTCTAATGTACCAAAGCTGGACTTAGACATAATTTCACTCTCACAACATTATGGCTGGTTGGAGAGAGTCCGAACCACAAGTACCGGGTCCATGGTTCTGGCCGTATACTGGGGGGACGGGGACGACTCCCATTAACCCCTGACTATACCGGGGATACGCTTATCACAATGCCTTTCTGGTCTGTGCTGAAGCAGGGCATTCTGGCAGCCAAGTGGCTTGACCTTTATTAGTGAGCCTGGTTACCCCCTCTCGGAACCACAGACTTAGAAATCGCCAGCTCATATACAGTGCATAAAAAATATTTATATATATACCCTTATACACCATTTTAATAAAAAATATCACAAAATTCTTCTAAGTCCCTCGGGAAGAGTGAAAGACGCGCACGTTCATTTTCAGATCTCCTACACCTTCCTATAAGAAGTTAGCCAAAAAGTAGTTTCGAAAAACGCTTAGGTTAAGTTTCAGAGTTGCTTCTAATGTACCAAAGCTGGACTTAGACATAATTTCACTCTCACAACATTATGGCTGGTTGGAGAGAGTCCGAACCACAAGTACCGGGTCCATGGTTCTGGCCGTATACTGGGGGGACGGGGACGACTCCCATTAACCCCTGACTATACCGGGGATACGCTTATCACAATGCCTTTCTGGTCTGTGCTGAAGCAGGGCATTCTGGCAGCCAAGTGGCTTGACCTTTATTAGTGAGCCTGGTTACCCCCTCTCGGAACCACAGACTTAGAAATCGCCAGCTCATATACAGTGCATAAAATATATTTATATATACCCTTATACACCATTTAATAAAAAATATCACAAAATTCTTCTAAGTCCCTCGGGAAGAGTGAAAGACGCGCACGTTCATTTTCAGAGCTCCTAGACCTTCCTATAAGAAGTTAGCCAAAAAGTAGCTTCGAAAAACGCTTAGGTTAAGTTTCAGAGTTGCTTCTAATGTACCAAAGCTGGACTTAGACATAATTTCACTCTCACAACATTATGGCTGGTTGGAGACAGTCCGAACCACAAGTACCGGGTCCATGGTTCTGGCCGTATACTGGGGGGACGGGGACGACTCCCATTAACCCCTGACTATACCGGGGATACGCTTATCACAATGCCTTTCTGGTCTGTGCTGAAGCAGGGCATTCTGGCAGCCAAGTGGCTTGACCTTTATTAGTGAGCCTGGTTACCCCCTCTCGGAACCACAGACTTAGAAATCGCCAGCTCATATACAGTGCATAAAATATATTTATATATACCCTTATACACCATTTAATAAAAAATATCACAAAATTCTTCTAAGTCCCTCGGGAAGAGTGAAAGACGCGCACGTTCATTTTCAGAGCTCCTAGACCTTCCTATAAGAAGTTAGCCAAAAAGTAGCTTCGAAAAACGCTTAGGTTAAGTTTCAGAGTTGCTTCTAATGTACCAAAGCTGGACTTAGACATAATTTCACTCTCACAACATTATGGCTGGTTGGAGACAGTCCGAACCACAAGTACCGGGTCCATGGTTCTGGCCGTATACTGGGGGGACGGGAACGACTCCCATTAACCCCTGACTATACCGGTGATACGCTTATCACAATGCCTTTCTGGTCTGTGCTGAAGCAGGGCATTCTGGCAGCCAAGTGGCTTGACCTTTATTAGTGAGCCTGGTTACCCCCTCTCGGAACCACAGACTTAGAAATCGCCAGCTCATATACAGTGCATAAAATATATTTATATATATACCCTTATACACCATTTTAATAAAAAATATCACAAATTTCTTCTAAGTCCCTCGGGAAGAGTGGAAGACGCGCACGTTCATTTTCAGAGCTCCTAGACCTTCCTATAAGAAGTTAGCCAAAAAGTAGCTTCGAAAAACGCTTAGGTTAAGTTTCAGAGTTGCTTCTAATGTACCAAAGCTGGACTTAGACATAATTTCACTCTCACAACATTATGGCTGGTTGGAGAGAGTCCGAACCACAAGTACCGGGTCCATGGTTCTGGCCGTATACTGGGGGGACGGGGACGACTCCCATTAACCCCTGACTATACCGGGGATACGCTTATCACAATGCCTTTCTGGTCTGTGCTGAAGCAGGGCATTCTGGCAGCCAAGTGGCTTGACCTTTATTAGTGAGCCTGGTTACCCCCTCTCGGAACCACAGACTTAGAAATCGCCAGCTCATATACAGTGCATAAAATATATTTATATATATACCCTTATACACCATTTTAATAAAAAATATCACAAATTTCTTCTAAGTCCCTCGGGAAGAGTGGAAGACGCGCACGTTCATTTTCAGAGCTCCTAGACCTTCCTATAAGAAGTTAGCCAAAAAGTAGCTTCGAAAAACGCTTAGGTTAAGTTTCAGAGTTGCTTCTAATGTACCAAAGCTGGACTTAGACATAATTTCACTCTCACAACATTATGGCTGGTTGGAGAGAGTCCGAACCACAAGTACCGGGTCCATGGTTCTGGCCGTATACTGGGGGGACGGGGACGACTCCCATTAACCCCTGACTATACCGGGGATACGCTTATCACAATGCCTTTCTGGTCTGTGCTGAAGCAGGGCATTCTGGCAGCCAAGTGGCTTGACCTTTATTAGTGAGCCTGGTTACCCCCTCTCGGAACCACAGACTTAGAAATCGCCAGCTCATATACAGTGCATAAAAAATATTTATATATATACCCTTATACACCATTTTAATAAAAAATATCACAAAATTCTTCTAAGTCCCTCGGGAAGAGTGAAAGACGCGCACGTTCATTTTCAGATCTCCTACACCTTCCTATAAGAAGTTAGCCAAAAAGTAGTTTCGAAAAACGCTTAGGTTAAGTTTCAGAGTTGCTTCTAATGTACCAAAGCTGGACTTAGACATAATTTCACTCTCACAACATTATGGCTGGTTGGAGAGAGTCCGAACCACAAGTACCGGGTCCATGGTTCTGGCCGTATACTGGGGGGACGGGGACGACTCCCATTAACCCCTGACTATACCGGGGATACGCTTATCACAATGCCTTTCTGGTCTGTGCTGAAGCAGGGCATTCTGGCAGCCAAGTGGCTTGACCTTTATTAGTGAGCCTGGTTACCCCCTCTCGGAACCACAGACTTAGAAATCGCCAGCTCATATACAGTGCATAAAATATATTTATATATACCCTTATACACCATTTAATAAAAAATATCACAAAATTCTTCTAAGTCCCTCGGGAAGAGTGAAAGACGCGCACGTTCATTTTCAGAGCTCCTAGACCTTCCTATAAGAAGTTAGCCAAAAAGTAGCTTCGAAAAACGCTTAGGTTAAGTTTCAGAGTTGCTTCTAATGTACCAAAGCTGGACTTAGACATAATTTCACTCTCACAACATTATGGCTGGTTGGAGACAGTCCGAACCACAAGTACCGGGTCCATGGTTCTGGCCGTATACTGGGGGGACGGGGACGACTCCCATTAACCCCTGACTATACCGGGGATACGCTTATCACAATGCCTTTCTGGTCTGTGCTGAAGCAGGGCATTCTGGCAGCCAAGTGGCTTGACCTTTATTAGTGAGCCTGGTTACCACCTCTCGGAACCACAGACTTAGAAATCGCCAGCTCATATACAGTGCATAAAATATATTTATATATATACCCTTATACACCATTTTAATAAAAAATATCACAAATTTCTTCTAAGTCCCTCGGGAAGAGTGGAAGACGCGCACGTTCATTTTCAGAGCTCCTAGACCTTCCTATAAGAAGTTAGCCAAAAAGTAGCTTCGAAAAACGCTTAGGTTAAGTTTCAGAGTTGCTTCTAATGTACCAAAGCTGGACTTAGACATAATTTCACTCTCACAACATTATGGCTGGTTGGAGAGAGTCCGAACCACAAGTACCGGGTCCATGGTTCTGGCCGTATACTGGGGGGACGGGGACGACTCCCATTAACCCCTGACTATACCGGGGATACGCTTATCACAATGCCTTTCTGGTCTGTGCTGAGCAGGGCATTCTGGCAGCCAAGTGGCTTGACCTTTATTAGTGAGCCTGGTTACCCCCTCTCGGAACCACAGACTTAGAAATCGCCAGCTCATATACAGTGCATAAAATATATTTATATATATACCCTTATACACCATTTTAATAAAAAATATCACAAATTTCTTCTAAGTCCCTCGGGAAGAGTGGAAGACGCGCACGTTCATTTTCAGAGCTCCTAGACCTTCCTATAAGAAGTTAGCCAAAAAGTAGCTTCGAAAAACGCTTAGGTTAAGTTTCAGAGTTGCTTCTAATGTACCAAAGCTGGACTTAGACATAATTTCACTCTCACAACATTATGGCTGGTTGGAGACAGTCCGAACCACAAGTACCGGGTCCATGGTTCTGGCCGTATACTGGGGGGACGGGGACGACTCCCATTAACCCCTGACTATACCGGGGATACGCTTATCACAATGCCTTTCTGGTCTGTGCTGAAGCAGGGCATTCTGGCAGCCAAGTGGCTTGACCTTTATTAGTGAGCCTGGTTACCCCCTCTCGGAACCACAGACTTAGAAATCGCCAGCTCATATACAGTGCATAAAATATATTTATATATACCCTTATACACCATTTAATAAAAAATATCACAAAATTCTTCTAAGTCCCTCGGGAAGAGTGAAAGACGCGCACGTTCATTTTCAGAGCTCCTAGACCTTCCTATAAGAAGTTAGCCAAAAAGTAGCTTCGAAAAACGCTTAGGTTAAGTTTCAGAGTTGCTTCTAATGTACCAAAGCTGGACTTAGACATAATTTCACTCTCACAACATTATGGCTGGTTGGAGACAGTCCGAACCACAAGTACCGGGTGCATGGTTCTGGCCGTATACTGGGGGGACGGGGACGACTCCCATTAACCCTTGACTATACCGGGGATACGCTTATCACAATGCCTTTCTGGTCTGTGCTGAAGCAGGGCATTCTGGCAGCCAAGTGGCTTGACCTTTATTAGTGAGCCTGGTTACCCCCTCTCGGAACCACAGACTTAGAAATCGCCAGCTCATATACAGTGCATAAAATATATTTATATATATACCCTTATACACCATTTAATAAAAAATATCACAAAATTCTTCTAAGTCCCTCGGGAAGAGTGAAAGACGCGCACGTTCATTTTCAGAGCTCCTAGACCTTCCTATAAGAAGTTAGCCAAAAAGTAGCTTCGAAAAACGCTTAGGTTAAGTTTCAGAGTTGCTTCTAATGTACCAAAGCTGGACTTAGACATAATTTCACTCTCACAACATTATGGCTGGTTGGAGACAGTCCGAACCACAAGTACCGGGTCCATGGTTCTGGCCGTATACTGGGGGGACGGGGACGACTCCCATTAACCCCTGACTATACCGGGGATACGCTTATCACAATGCCTTTCTGGTCTGTGCTGAAGCACGGCATTCTGGCAGCCAAGTTGCTTGACCTTTATTAGTGAGCCTGGTTACCCCCTCTCGGAACCACAGACTTAGAAATCGCCAGCTCATATACAGTGCATAAAATATATTTATATATATACCCTTATACACCATTTAATAAAAAATATCACAAAATTCTTCTAAGTCCCTCGGGAAGAGTGAAAGACGCGCACGTTCATTTTCAGAGCTCCTAGACCTTCCTATAAGAAGTTAGCCAAAAAGTAGCTTCGAAAAACGCTTAGGTTAAGTTTCAGAGTTGCTTCTAATGTACCAAATCTGGACTTAGACATAATTTCACTCTCACAACATTATGGCTGGTTGGAGAGAGTCCGAACCACAAGTACCGGGTCCATGGTTCTGGCCGTATACTGGGGGGACGGGGACGACTCCCATTAACCCCTGACTATACCGGGGATACGCTTATCACAATGCCTTTCTGGTCTGTGCTGAAGCAGGGCATTCTGGCAGCCAAGTGGCTTGACCTTTATTAGTGAGCCTGGTTACCCCCTCTCGGAACCACAGACTTAGAAATCGCCAGCTCATATACAGTGCATAAAATATATTTATATATATACCCTTATACACCATTTTAATAAAAAATATCACAAATTTCTTCTAAGTCCCTCGGGAAGAGTGGAAGACGCGCACGTTCATTTTCAGAGCTCCTAGACCTTCCTATAAGAAGTTAGCCAAAAAGTAGCTTCGAAAAACGCTTAGGTTAAGTTTCAGAGTTGCTTCTAATGTACCAAAGCTGGACTTAGACATAATTTCACTCTCACAACATTATGGCTGGTTGGAGAGAGTCCGAACCACAAGTACCGGGTCCATGGTTCTGGCCGTATACTGGGGGGACGGGGACGACTCCCATTAACCCCTGACTATACCGGGGATACGCTTATCACAATGCCTTTCTGGTCTGTGCTGAAGCAGGGCATTCTGGCAGCCAAGTGGCTTGACCTTTATTAGTGAGCCTGGTTACCCCCTCTCGGAACCACAGACTTAGAAATCGCCAGCTCATATACAGTGCATAAAAAATATTTATATATATACCCTTATACACCATTTTAATAAAAAATATCACAAAATTCTTCTAAGTCCCTCGGGAAGAGTGAAAGACGCGCACGTGTTCATTTTCAGATCTCCTACACCTTCCTATAAGAAGTTAGCCAAAAAGTAGTTTCGAAAAACGCTTAGGTTAAGTTTCAGAGTTGCTTCTAATGTACCAAAGCTGGACTTAGACATAATTTCACTCTCACAACATTATGGCTGGTTGGAGAGAGTCCGAACCACAAGTACCGGGTCCATGGTTCTGGCCGTATACTGGGGGGACGGGGACGACTCCCATTAACCCCTGACTATACCGGGGATACGCTTATCACAATGCCTTTCTGGTCTGTGCTGAAGCAGGGCATTCTGGCAGCCAAGTGGCTTGACCTTTATTAGTGAGCCTGGTTACCCCCTCTCGGAACCACAGACTTAGAAATCGCCAGCTCATATACAGTGCATAAAATATATTTATATATACCCTTATACACCATTTAATAAAAAATATCACAAAATTCTTCTAAGTCCCTCGGGAAGAGTGAAAGACGCGCACGTTCATTTTCAGAGCTCCTAGACCTTCCTATAAGAAGTTAGCCAAAAAGTAGCTTCGAAAAACGCTTAGGTTAAGTTTCAGAGTTGCTTCTAATGTACCAAAGCTGGACTTAGACATAATTTCACTCTCACAACATTATGGCTGGTTGGAGAGAGTCCGAACCACAAGTACCGGGTCCATGGTTCTGGCCGTATACTGGGGGGACGGGGACGACTCCCATTAACCCCTGACTATACCGGGGATACGCTTATCACAATGCCTTTCTGGTCTGTGCTGAAGCAGGGCATTCTGGCAGCCAAGTGGCTTGACCTTTATTAGTGAGCCTGGTTACCCCCTCTCGGAACCACAGACTTAGAAATCGCCAGCTCATATACAGTGCATAAAATATATTTATATATATACCCTTATACACCATTTAATAAAAAATATCACAAAATTCTTCTAAGTCCCTCGGGAAGAGTGAAAGACGCGCACGTTCATTTTCAGAGCTCCTAGACCTTCCTATAAGAAGTTAGCCAAAAAGTAGCTTCGAAAAACGCTTAGGTTAAGTTTCAGAGTTGCTTCTAATGTACCAAATCTGGACTTAGACATAATTTCACTCTCACAACATTATGGCTGGTTGGAGAGAGTCCGAACCACAAGTACCGGGTCCATGGTTCTGGCCGTATACTGGGGGGACGGGGACGACTCCCATTAACCCCTGACTATACCGGGGATACGCTTATCACAATGCCTTTCTGGTCTGTGCTGAAGCAGGGCATTCTGGCAGCCAAGTGGCTTGACCTTTATTAGTGATCCTGGTTACCCCCTCTCGGAACCACAGACTTAGAAATCGCCAGCTCATATACAGTGCATAAAATATATTTATATATACCCTTATACACCATTTAATAAAAAATATCACAAAATTCTTCTAAGTCCCTCGGGAAGAGTGAAAGACGCGCACGTTCATTTTCAGAGCTCCTAGACCTTCCTATAAGAAGTTAGCCAAAAAGTAGCTTCGAAAAACGCTTAGGTTAAGTTTCAGAGTTGCTTCTAATGTACCAAAGCTGGACTTAGACATAATTTCACTCTCACAACATTATGGCTGGTTGGAGACAGTCCGAACCACAAGTACCGGGTGCATGGTTCTGGCCGTATACTGGGGGGACGGGGACGACTCCCATTAACCCTTGACTATACCGGGGATACGCTTATCACAATGCCTTTCTGGTCTGTGCTGAAGCAGGGCATTCTGGCAGCCAAGTGGCTTGACCTTTATTAGTGAGCCTGGTTACCCCCTCTCGGAACCACAGACTTAGAAATCGCCAGCTCATATACAATGCATAAAATATATTTATATATATACCCTTATACACCATTTAATAAAAAATATCACAAAATTCTTCTAAGTCCCTCGGGAAGAGTGAAAGACGCGCACGTTCATTTTCAGAGCTCCTAGACCTTCCTATAAGAAGTTAGCCAAAAAGTAGCTTCGAAAAACGCTTAGGTTAAGTTTCAGAGTTGCTTCTAATGTACCAAAGCTGGACTTAGACATAATTTCACTCTCACAACATTATGGCTGGTTGGAGACAGTCCGAACCACAAGTACCGGGTCCATGGTTCTGGCCGTATACTGGGGGGACGGGGACGACTCCCATTAACCCCTGACTATACCGGGGATACGCTTATCACAATGCCTTTCTGGTCTGTGCTGAAGCACGGCATTCTGGCAGCCAAGTTGCTTGACCTTTATTAGTGAGCCTGGTTACCCCCTCTCGGAACCACAGACTTAGAAATCGCCAGCTCATATACAGTGCATAAAATATATTTATATATATACCCTTATACACCATTTAATAAAAAATATCACAAAATTCTTCTAAGTCCCTCGGGAAGAGTGAAAGACGCGCACGTTCATTTTCAGAGCTCCTAGACCTTCCTATAAGAAGTTAGCCAAAAAGTAGCTTCGAAAAACGCTTAGGTTAAGTTTCAGAGTTGCTTCTAATGTACCAAATCTGGACTTAGACATAATTTCACTCTCACAACATTATGGCTGGTTGGAGAGAGTCCGAACCACAAGTACCGGGTCCATGGTTCTGGCCGTATACTGGGGGGACGGGGACGACTCCCATTAACCCCTGACTATACCGGGGATACGCTTATCACAATGCCTTTCTGGTCTGTGCTGAAGCAGGGCATTCTGGCAGCCAAGTGGCTTGACCTTTATTAGTGAGCCTGGTTACCCCCTCTCGGAACCACAGACTTAGAAATCGCCAGCTCATATACAGTGCATAAAATATATTTATATATATACCCTTATACACCATTTTAATAAAAAATATCACAAAATTCTTCTACTGTACTGTAAGTCCCTCGGGAAGAGTGAAAGACGCGCACGTTCATTTTCAGAGCTCCTAGACCTTCCTATAAGAAGTTAGCCAAAAAGTAGCTTCGAAAAACGCTTAGGTTAAGTTTCAGAGTTGCTTCTAATGTACCAAAGCTGGACTTAGACATAATTTCACTCTCACAACATTATGGCTGGTTGGAGAGAGTCCGAACCACAAGTACCGGGTCCATGGTTCTGGCCGTATACTGGGGGGACGGGGACGACTCCCATTAACCCCTGACTATACCGGGGATACGCTTATCACAATGCCTTTCTGGTCTGTGCTGAAGCAGGGCATTCTGGCAGCCAAGTGGCTTGACCTTTATTAGTGAGCCTGGTTACCCCCTCTCGGAACCACAGACTTAGAAATCGCCAGCTCATATACAGTGCATAAAATATATTTATATATATACCCTTATACACCATTTAATAAAAAATATCACAAAATTCTTCTAAGTCCCTCGGGAAGAGTGAAAGACGCGCACGTTCATTTTCAGAGCTCCTAGACCTTCCTATAAGAAGTTAGCCAAAAAGTAGCTTCGAAAAACGCTTAGGTTAAGTTTCAGAGTTGCTTCTAATGTACCAAAGCTGGACTTAGACATAATTTCACTCTCACAACATTATGGCTGGTTGGAGACAGTCCGAACCACAAGTACCGGGTCCATGGTTCTGGCCGTATACTGGGGGGACGGGGACGACTCCCATTAACCCCTGACTATACCGGGGATACGCTTATCACAATGCCTTTCTGGTCTGTGCTGAAGCACGGCATTCTGGCAGCCAAGTTGCTTGACCTTTATTAGTGAGCCTGGTTACCCCCTCTCGGAACCACAGACTTAGAAATCGCCAGCTCATATACAGTGCATAAAATATATTTATATATACCCTTATACACCATTTAATAAAAAATATCACAAAATTCTTCTAAGTCCCTCGGGAAGAGTGAAAGACGCGCACGTTCATTTTCAGAGCTCCTAGACCTTCCTATAAGAAGTTAGCCAAAAAGTAGCTTCGAAAAACGCTTAGGTTAAGTTTCAGAGTTTCTTCTAATGTACCAAAGCTGGACTTAGACATAATTTCACTCTCACAACATTATGGCTGGTTGGAGACAGTCCGAACCACAAGTACCGGGTCCATGGTTCTGGCCGTATACTGGGGGGACGGGGACGACTCCCATTAACCCCTAACTATACCGGGGATACGCTTATCACAATGCCTTTCTGGTCTGTGCTGAAGCACGGCATTCTGGCAGCCAAGTTGCTTGACCTTTATTAGTGAGCCTGGTTACCCCCTCTCGGAACCACAGACTTAGAAATCGCCAGCTCATATACAGTGCATAAAATATATTTATATATATACCCTTATACACCATTTAATAAAAAATATCACAAAATTCTTCTAAGTCCCTCGGGAAGAGTGAAAGACGCGCACGTTCATTTTCAGAGCTCCTAGACCTT
Organism: Ascaphus truei; assembly: GCF_040206685.1. Classification (NCBI taxonomy): domain Eukaryota; kingdom Metazoa; phylum Chordata; class Amphibia; order Anura; family Ascaphidae; genus Ascaphus; species Ascaphus truei. The sequence goes on from NW_027456977.1 coordinate 161,202, forward strand.
CCTATAAGAAGTTAGCCAAAAAGTAGCTTCGAAAAACGCTTAGGTTAAGTTTCAGAGTTGCTTCTAATGTACCAAATCTGGACTTAGACATAATTTCACTCTCACAACATTATGGCTGGTTGGAGAGAGTCCGAACCACAAGTACCGGGTCCATGGTTCTGGCCGTATACTGGGGGGACGGGGACGACTCCCATTAACCCCTGACTATACCGGGGATACGCTTATCACAATGCCTTTCTGGTCTGTGCTGAAGCAGGGCATTCTGGCAGCCAAGTGGCTTGACCTTTATTAGTGAGCCTGGTTACCCCCTCTCGGAACCACAGACTTAGAAATCGCCAGCTCATATACAGTGCATAAAATATATTTATATATATACCCTTATACACCATTTAATAAAAAATATCACAAAATTCTTCTAAGTCCCTCGGGAAGAGTGAAAGACGCGCACGTTCATTTTCAGAGCTCCTAGACCTTCCTATAAGAAGTTAGCCAAAAAGTAGCTTCGAAAAACGCTTAGGTTAAGTTTCAGAGTTGCTTCTAATGTACCAAAGCTGGACTTAGACATAATTTCACTCTCACAACATTATGGCTGGTTGGAGACAGTCCGAACCACAAGTACCGGGTCCATGGTTCTGGCCGTATACTGGGGGGACGGGGACGACTCCCATTAACCCCTGACTATACCGGGGATACGCTTATCACAATGCCTTTCTGGTCTGTGCTGAAGCACGGCATTCTGGCAGCCAAGTTGCTTGACCTTTATTAGTGAGCCTGGTTACCCCCTCTCGGAACCACAGACTTAGAAATCGCCAGCTCATATACAGTGCATAAAATATATTTATATATACCCTTATACACCATTTAATAAAAAATATCACAAAATTCTTCTAAGTCCCTCGGGAAGAGTGAAAGACGCGCACGTTCATTTTCAGAGCTCCTAGACCTTCCTATAAGAAGTTAGCCAAAAAGTAGCTTCGAAAAACGCTTAGGTTAAGTTTCAGAGTTGCTTCTAATGTACCAAAGCTGGACTTAGACATAATTTCACTCTCACAACATTATGGCTGGTTGGAGACAGTCCGAACCACAAGTACCGGGTGCATGGTTCTGGCCGTATACTGGGGGGACGGGGACGACTCCCATTAACCCTTGACTATACCGGGGATACGCTTATCACAATGCCTTTCTGGTCTGTGCTGAAGCAGGGCATTCTGGCAGCCAAGTGGCTTGACCTTTATTAGTGAGCCTGGTTACCCCCTCTCGGAACCACAGACTTAGAAATCGCCAGCTCATATACAGTGCATAAAATATATTTATATATATACCCTTATACACCATTTAATAAAAAATATCACAAAATTCTTCTAAGTCCCTCGGGAAGAGTGAAAGACGCGCACGTTCATTTTCAGAGCTCCTAGACCTTCCTATAAGAAGTTAGCCAAAAAGTAGCTTCGAAAAACGCTTAGGTTAAGTTTCAGAGTTTCTTCTAATGTACCAAAGCTGGACTTAGACATAATTTCACTCTCACAACATTATGGCTGGTTGGAGACAGTCCGAACCACAAGTACCGGGTCCATGGTTCTGGCCGTATACTGGGGGGACGGGGACGACTCCCATTAACCCCTAACTATACCGGGGATACGCTTATCACAATGCCTTTCTGGTCTGTGCTGAAGCACGGCATTCTGGCAGCCAAGTTGCTTGACCTTTATTAGTGAGCCTGGTTACCCCCTCTCGGAACCACAGACTTAGAAATCGCCAGCTCATATACAGTGCATAAAATATATTTATATATATACCCTTATACACCATTTAATAAAAAATATCACAAAATTCTTCTAAGTCCCTCGGGAAGAGTGAAAGACGCGCACGTTCATTTTCAGAGCTCCTAGACCTTCCTATAAGAAGTTAGCCAAAAAGTAGCTTCGAAAAACGCTTAGGTTAAGTTTCAGAGTTGCTTCTAATGTACCAAAGCTGGACTTAGACATAATTTCACTCTCACAACATTATGGCTGGTTGGAGAGAGTCCGAACCACAAGTACCGGGTCCATGGTTCTGGCCGTATACTGGGGGGACGGGGACGACTCCCATTAACCCCTGACTATACCGGGGATACGCTTATCACAATGCCTTTCTGGTCTGTGCTGAAGCAGGGCATTCTGGCAGCCAAGTGGCTTGACCTTTATTAGTGAGCCTGGTTACCCCCTCTCGGAACCACAGACTTAGAAATCGCCAGCTCATATACAGTGCATAAAAAATATTTATATATATACCCTTATACACCATTTTAATAAAAAATATCACAAAATTCTTCTAAGTCCCTCGGGAAGAGTGAAAGACGCGCACGTTCATTTTCAGATCTCCTACACCTTCCTATAAGAAGTTAGCCAAAAAGTAGTTTCGAAAAACGCTTAGGTTAAGTTTCAGAGTTGCTTCTAATGTACCAAAGCTGGACTTAGACATAATTTCACTCTCACAACATTATGGCTGGTTGGAGAGAGTCCGAACCACAAGTACCGGGTCCATGGTTCTGGCCGTTTACTGGGGGGACGGGGACGACTCCCATTAACCCCTGACTATACCGGGGATACGCTTATCACAATGCCTTTCTGGTCTGTGCTGAAGCAGGGCATTCTGGCAGCCAAGTGGCTTGACCTTTATTAGTGAGCCTGGTTACCCCCTCTCGGAACCACAGACCTAGAAATCGCCAGCTCATATACAGTGCATAAAATATATTTATATATACCCTTATACACCATTTAATAAAAAATATCACAAAATTCTTCTAAGTCCCTCGGGAAGAGTGAAAGACGCGCACGTTCATTTTCAGAGCTCCTAGACCTTCCTATAAGAAGTTAGCCAAAAAGTAGCTTCGAAAAACGCTTAGGTTAAGTTTCAGAGTTGCTTCTAATGTACCAAAGCTGGACTTAGACATAATTTCACTCTCACAACATTATGGCTGGTTGGAGAGAGTCCGAACCACAAGTACCGGGTCCATGGTTCTGGCCGTATACTGGGGGGACGGGGACGACTCCCATTAACCCCTGACTATACCGGGGATACGCTTATCACAATGCCTTTCTGGTCTGTGCTGAAGCAGGGCATTCTGGCAGCCAAGTGGCTTGACCTTTATTAGTGAGCCTGGTTACCCCCTCTCGGAACCACAGACTTAGAAATCGCCAGCTCATATACAGTGCATAAAATATATTTATATATATACCCTTATACACCATTTAATAAAAAATATCACAAAATTCTTCTAAGTCCCTCGGGAAGAGTGAAAGACGCGCACGTTCATTTTCAGAGCTCCTAGACCTTCCTATAAGAAGTTAGCCAAAAAGTAGCTTCGAAAAACGCTTAGGTTAAGTTTCAGAGTTGCTTCTAATGTACCAAATCTGGACTTAGACATAATTTCACTCTCACAACATTATGGCTGGTTGGAGAGAGTCCGAACCACAAGTACCGGGTCCATGGTTCTGGCCGTATACTGGGGGGACGGGGACGACTCCCATTAACCCCTGACTATACCGGGGATACGCTTATCACAATGCCTTTCTGGTCTGTGCTGAAGCAGGGCATTCTGGCAGCCAAGTGGCTTGACCTTTATTAGTGAGCCTGGTTACCCCCTCTCGGAACCACAGACTTAGAAATCGCCAGCTCATATACAGTGCATAAAATATATTTATATATACCCTTATACACCATTTAATAAAAAATATCACAAAATTCTTCTAAGTCCCTCGGGAAGAGTGAAAGACGCGCACGTTCATTTTCAGAGCTCCTAGACCTTCCTATAAGAAGTTAGCCAAAAAGTAGCTTCGAAAAACGCTTAGGTTAAGTTTCAGAGTTGCTTCTAATGTACCAAAGCTGGACTTAGACATAATTTCACTCTCACAACATTATGGCTGGTTGGAGACAGTCCGAACCACAAGTACCGGGTGCATGGTTCTGGCCGTATACTGGGGGGACGGGGACGACTCCCATTAACCCTTGACTATACCGGGGATACGCTTATCACAATGCCTTTCTGGTCTGTGCTGAAGCAGGGCATTCTGGCAGCCAAGTGGCTTGACCTTTATTAGTGAGCCTGGTTACCCCCTCTCGGAACCACAGACTTAGAAATCGCCAGCTCATATACAATGCATAAAATATATTTATATATATACCCTTATACACCATTTAATAAAAAATATCACAAAATTCTTCTAAGTCCCTCGGGAAGAGTGAAAGACGCGCACGTTCATTTTCAGAGCTCCTAGACCTTCCTATAAGAAGTTAGCCAAAAAGTAGCTTCGAAAAACGCTTAGGTTAAGTTTCAGAGTTGCTTCTAATGTACCAAAGCTGGACTTAGACATAATTTCACTCTCACAACATTATGGCTGGTTGGAGACAGTCCGAACCACAAGTACCGGGTCCATGGTTCTGGCCGTATACTGGGGGGACGGGGACGACTCCCATTAACCCCTGACTATACCGGGGATACGCTTATCACAATGCCTTTCTGGTCTGTGCTGAAGCACGGCATTCTGGCAGCCAAGTTGCTTGACCTTTATTAGTGAGCCTGGTTACCCCCTCTCGGAACCACAGACTTAGAAATCGCCAGCTCATATACAGTGCATAAAATATATTTATATATATACCCTTATACACCATTTAATAAAAAATATCACAAAATTCTTCTAAGTCCCTCGGGAAGAGTGAAAGACGCGCACGTTCATTTTCAGAGCTCCTAGACCTTCCTATAAGAAGTTAGCCAAAAAGTAGCTTCGAAAAACGCTTAGGTTAAGTTTCAGAGTTGCTTCTAATGTACCAAATCTGGACTTAGACATAATTTCACTCTCACAACATTATGGCTGGTTGGAGAGAGTCCGAACCACAAGTACCGGGTCCATGGTTCTGGCCGTATACTGGGGGGACGGGGACGACTCCCATTAACCCCTGACTATACCGGGGATACGCTTATCACAATGCCTTTCTGGTCTGTGCTGAAGCAGGGCATTCTGGCAGCCAAGTGGCTTGACCTTTATTAGTGAGCCTGGTTACCCCCTCTCGGAACCACAGACTTAGAAATCGCCAGCTCATATACAGTGCATAAAATATATTTATATATATACCCTTATACACCATTTTAATAAAAAATATCACAAAATTCTTCTACTGTACTGTAAGTCCCTCGGGAAGAGTGAAAGACGCGCACGTTCATTTTCAGAGCTCCTAGACCTTCCTATAAGAAGTTAGCCAAAAAGTAGCTTCGAAAAACGCTTAGGTTAAGTTTCAGAGTTGCTTCTAATGTACCAAAGCTGGACTTAGACATAATTTCACTCTCACAACATTATGGCTGGTTGGAGAGAGTCCGAACCACAAGTACCGGGTCCATGGTTCTGGCCGTATACTGGGGGGACGGGGACGACTCCCATTAACCCCTGACTATACCGGGGATACGCTTATCACAATGCCTTTCTGGTCTGTGCTGAAGCAGGGCATTCTGGCAGCCAAGTGGCTTGACCTTTATTAGTGAGCCTGGTTACCCCCTCTCGGAACCACAGACTTAGAAATCGCCAGCTCATATACAGTGCATAAAATATATTTATATATATACCCTTATACACCATTTAATAAAAAATATCACAACATTCTTCTAAGTCCCTCGGGAAGAGTGAAAGACGCGCACGTTCATTTTCAGAGCTCCTAGACCTTCCTATAAGAAGTTAGCCAAAAAGTAGCTTCGAAAAACGCTTAGGTTAAGTTTCAGAGTTGCTTCTAATGTACCAAAGCTGGACTTAGACATAATTTCACTCTCACAACATTATGGCTGGTTGGAGACAGTCCGAACCACAAGTACCGGGTCCATGGTTCTGGCCGTATACTGGGGGGACGGGGACGACTCCCATTAACCCCTGACTATACCGGGGATACGCTTATCACAATGCCTTTCTGGTCTGTGCTGAAGCACGGCATTCTGGCAGCCAAGTTGCTTGACCTTTATTAGTGAGCCTGGTTACCCCCTCTCGGAACCACAGACTTAGAAATCGCCAGCTCATATACAGTGCATAAAATATATTTATATATACCCTTATACACCATTTAATAAAAAATATCACAAAATTCTTCTAAGTCCCTCGGGAAGAGTGAAAGACGCGCACGTTCATTTTCAGAGCTCCTAGACCTTCCTATAAGAAGTTAGCCAAAAAGTAGCTTCGAAAAACGCTTAGGTTAAGTTTCAGAGTTGCTTCTAATGTACCAAAGCTGGACTTAGACATAATTTCACTCTCACAACATTATGGCTGGTTGGAGACAGTCCGAACCACAAGTACCGGGTGCATGGTTCTGGCCGTATACTGGGGGGACGGGGACGACTCCCATTAACCCTTGACTATACCGGGGATACGCTTATCACAATGCCTTTCTGGTCTGTGCTGAAGCAGGGCATTCTGGCAGCCAAGTGGCTTGACCTTTATTAGTGAGCCTGGTTACCCCCTCTCGGAACCACAGACTTAGAAATCGCCAGCTCATATACAGTGCATAAAATATATTTATATATATACCCTTATACACCATTTAATAAAAAATATCACAAAATTCTTCTAAGTCCCTCGGGAAGAGTGAAAGACGCGCACGTTCATTTTCAGAGCTCCTAGACCTTCCTATAAGAAGTTAGCCAAAAAGTAGCTTCGAAAAACGCTTAGGTTAAGTTTCAGAGTTTCTTCTAATGTACCAAAGCTGGACTTAGACATAATTTCACTCTCACAACATTATGGCTGGTTGGAGACAGTCCGAACCACAAGTACCGGGTCCATGGTTCTGGCCGTATACTGGGGGGACGGGGACGACTCCCATTAACCCCTAACTATACCGGGGATACGCTTATCACAATGCCTTTCTGGTCTGTGCTGAAGCACGGCATTCTGGCAGCCAAGTTGCTTGACCTTTATTAGTGAGCCTGGTTACCCCCTCTCGGAACCACAGACTTAGAAATCGCCAGCTCATATACAGTGCATAAAATATATTTATATATATACCCTTATACACCATTTAATAAAAAATATCACAAAATTCTTCTAAGTCCCTCGGGAAGAGTGAAAGACGCGCACGTTCATTTTCAGAGCTCCTAGACCTTCCTATAAGAAGTTAGCCAAAAAGTAGCTTCGAAAAACGCTTAGGTTAAGTTTCAGAGTTGCTTCTAATGTACCAAATCTGGACTTAGACATAATTTCACTCTCACAACATTATGGCTGGTTGGAGAGAGTCCGAACCACAAGTACCGGGTCCATGGTTCTGGCCGTATACTGGGGGGACGGGGACGACTCCCATTAACCCCTGACTATACCGGGGATACGCTTATCACAATGCCTTTCTGGTCTGTGCTGAAGCAGGGCATTCTGGCAGCCAAGTGGCTTGACCTTTATTAGTGAGCCTGGTTACCCCCTCTCGGAACCACAGACTTAGAAATCGCCAGCTCATATACAGTGCATAAAATATATTTATATATATACCCTTATACACCATTTTAATAAAAAATATCACAAAATTCTTCTACTGTAAGTCCCTCGGGAAGAGTGAAAGACGCGCACGTTCATTTTCAGAGCTCCTAGACCTTCCTATAAGAAGTTAGCCAAAAAGTAGCTTCGAAAAACGCTTAGGTTAAGTTTCAGAGTTGCTTCTAATGTACCAAAGCTGGACTTAGACATAATTTCACTCTCACAACATTATGGCTGGTTGGAGAGAGTCCGAACCACAAGTACCGGGTCCATGGTTCTGGCCGTATACTGGGGGGACGGGGACGACTCCCATTAACCCCTGACTATACCGGGGATACGCTTATCACAATGCCTTTCTGGTCTGTGCTGAAGCAGGGCATTCTGGCAGCCAAGTGGCTTGACCTTTATTAGTGAGCCTGGTTACCCCCTCTCGGAACCACAGACTTAGAAATCGCCAGCTCATATACAGTGCATAAAATATATTTATATATATACCCTTATACACCATTTAATAAAAAATATCACAAAATTCTTCTAAGTCCCTCGGGAAGAGTGAAAGACGCGCACGTTCATTTTCAGAGCTCCTAGACCTTCCTATAAGAAGTTAGCCAAAAAGTAGCTTCGAAAAACGCTTAGGTTAAGTTTCAGAGTTGCTTCTAATGTACCAAAGCTGGACTTAGACATAATTTCACTCTCACAACATTATGGCTGGTTGGAGACAGTCCGAACCACAAGTACCGGGTCCATGGTTCTGGTGGTATACTGGGGGGGACGGGGACGACTCCCATTAACCCCTGACTATACCGGGGATATTTCATGGGCTGAACCGGGGAAGATAGAAAACATGTGCCCTGTAAAGGCGAAGTCTGTGGCATTAACAGGAAGGGAGAAAAAGTACTTTCTACCCAATTTTAGGTTCAGCGGTAAAATGGCAAGTTTCTATGGAACTGCATCTCGGCTTGTGACTGTGGTTTTCCCGGTCACACAAAAATGCTGAAATTCGACTTATACAGTGTTTTTGCTTATTAAACTTGATGAATTCTCATCTCTTGACTGTAGAATAGTGTGTAAAGCAAAGCACAATACATTGCTATTTGTAGAAGCAAAGATATATGCGATTTCACAATGTGTTCCTAGAACAGCTGTGAGCAACTTTTTTACACCACGTTAACAACACATTTGAAGCTCAATATTTCATGGGCTGAAGCGAGGAAGATAGAAAACGTGTGCCCTGTAAAGGCGAAGTCTGTGACATTAACAGGAAGGGAGAAAAAGTACTTTCTACCCATTTTTAGGTTCAGCGGTAAAATGGCAAGTTTCTATGGAACTGCATCTCGGCTTGTGACTGTGGTTTTCCCGGTCACACAAAAATGCTGAAATTCGACTTATACAGTGTTTTTGCTTATTAAACTTGATGAATTCTCTCCTCTTGACTGTAGAATAGTGTGTAAAGCAAAGCACAATACATTGCTATGTGTAGAAGCAAAGATATACGCGATTTCAAAATGTGTTCCCAAAACAGCTGTGAGCAACTTTTTTACACAATGTTAACAACACATTTGAAGCTCAATATTTCATGGGCTGAAGCGGGGAAGATAGAAAACGTGTGCCCTGTAAAGGCGAAGTCTGTGGCATTAACAGGAAGGGAGAAAATGTACTTTCTACCCATTTTTAGGTTCAGCGGTAAAATGGCAAGTTTCTATGGAACTGCATCTCGTCTTGTGACTGTGGTTTTCCCGGTCACACAAAAATGCTGAAATTCGACTTATACAGTGTTTTTGCTTATTAAACTTGATGAATTCTCTCCTCTTGACTGTAGAATAGTGTGTAAAGCAAAGCACAATACATTGCTATGTGTAGAAGCAAAGATATACGCGATTTCACAATGTGTTCCTAGAACAGCTGTGAGCAACTTTTTTACACAATGTTAACAACACATTTGAAGCTCAATATTTCATGGGCTGAAGCGGGGAAGATAGAAAACGTGTGCCCTGTAAAGGCGAAGTCTGTGGCATTAACAGGAAGGGAGAAAAAGTACTTTCTACCCATTTTTAGGTTCAGCGGTAAAATGGCAAGTTTCTATGGAACTGCATCTCGGCTTGTGACTGTGGTTTTCCCGGTCACACAAAAATGCTGAAATTCGACCTATACAGTGTTTTTGCTTATTAAACTTGATGAATTCTCTCCTCTTGACTGTAGAATAGTGTGTAAAGCAAAGCACAATACATTGCTATGTGTAGAAGCAAAGATATACGCGATTTCACAATGTGTTCCTAGAACAGCTGTGAGCAACTTTTTTACACAGCGTTAACAACACATTTGAAGCTCAATATTTCATGGGCTGAAGCGGGGAAGATAGAAAACGTGTGCCCTGTAAAGGCGAAGTCTGTGGCATTAACAGGAAGGGAGAAAAAGTACTTTCTACCCATTTTTAGGTTCAGCGGTAAAATGGCAAGTTTCTATGGAACTGCATCTCGGCTTGTGACTGTGGTTTTCCCGGTCACACAAAAATGCTGAAATTCGACTTATACAGTGTTTTTGCTTATTAAACTTGATGAATTCTCTCCTCTTGACTGTAGAATAGTGTGTAAAGCAAAGCACAATACATTGCTATGTGTAGAAGCAAAGATATACGCGATTTCACAATGTGTTCCTAGAACAGCTGTGAGCAACTTTTTTACACAATGTTAACAACACATTTGAAGCTCAATATTTCATGGGCTGAAGCGGGAAAGATAGAAAACGTGTGCCCTGTAAAGGCGAAGTCTGTGGCATTAACAGGAAGGGAGAAAAAGTACTTTCTACCCATTTTTAGGTTCAGCGGTAAAATGGCAAGTTTCTATGGAACTGCATCTCGTCTTGTGACTGTGGTTTTCCCGGTCACACAAAAATGCTGAAATTCGACTTATACAGTGTTTTTGCTTATTAAACTTGATGAATTCTCTCCTCTTGACTGTAGAATAGTGTGTAAAGCAAAGCACAATACATTGCTATGTGTAGAAGCACAGATATACGCGATTTCACAATGTGTTCCTAGAACAGCTGTGAGCAACTTTTTTACACCACGTTAACAACACATTTGAAGCTCAATATTTCATGGGCTGAAGCGGGGAAGATAGAAAACGTGTGCCCTGTAAAGGCGAAGTCTGTGGCATTAACAGGAAGGGAGAAAAAGTACTTTCTACCCATTTTTAGGTTCAGCGGTAAAATGGCAAGTTTCTATGGAACTGCATCTCGTCTTGTGACTGTGGTTTTCCCGGTCACACAAAAATGCTGAAATTCGACTTATACAGTGTTTTTGCTTATTAAACTTGATGAATTCTCATCTCTTGACTGTAGAATAGTGTGTAAAGCAAAGCACAATACATTGCTATGTGTAGAAGCAAAGATATACGCGATTTCACAATGTGTTCCTAGAACAGCTGTGAGCAACTTTTTTACACCACGTTAACAACACATTTGAAGCTCAATATTTCATGGGCTGAAGCGGGGAAGATAGAAAACGTGTGCCCTGTAAAGGCGAAGTCTGTGGCATTAACAGGAAGGGAGAAAAAGTACTTTCTACCCATTTTTAGGTTCCGCGGTAAAATGGCAAGTTTCTATGGAACTGCATCTCGGCTTGTGACTGTGGTTTTCCCGGTCACACAAAAATGCTGAAATTCGACTTATACAGTGTTTTTGCTTATTAAACTTGATGAATTCTCTCCTCTTGACTGTAGAATAGTGTGTAAAGCAAAGCACAATACATTGCTATGTGCAGAAGCAAAAATATACGCGATTTCACAATGTGTTCCTAGAACAGCTGTGAGCAACTTTTTTACACCACGTTAACAACACATTTGAAGCTCAATATTTCATGGGCTGAAGCGGGGAAGATAGAAAACGTGTGCCCTGTAAAGGCGAAGTCTGTGGCATTAACAGGAAGGGAGAAAAAGTACTTTCTACCCATTTTTAGGTTCAGCGGTAAAATGGCAAGTTTCTATGGAACTGCATCTCGGCTTGTGACTGTGGTTTTCCCGGTCACACAAAAATGCTGAAATTCGACTTATACAGTGTTTTTGCTTATTAAACTTGATGAATTCTCTCCTCTTGACTGTAGAATAGTGTGTAAAGCAAAGCACAATACATTGCTATATGCAGAAGCAAAAATATACGCGATTTCACAATGTGTTCCTAGAACAGCTGTGAGCAACTTTTTTACACCACGTTAACAACACATTTGAAGCTCAATATTTCATGGGCTGAAGCGGGGAAGATAGAAAACGTGTGCCCTGTAAAGGCGAAGTCTGTGGCATTAACAGGAAGGGAGAAAAAGTACTTTCTACCCATTTTTAGGTTCAGCGGTAAAACGGCAAGTTTCTATGGAACTGCATCTCGGCTTGTGACTGTGGTTTTCCCGGTCACACAAAAATGCTGAAATTCGACTTATTTTTTTGCTTATTAAACTTGATGAATTCTCTCCTCTTGACTGTAGAATAGTGTGTAAAGCAAAGCACAATACATTGCTATGTGCAGAAGCAAAAATATACGCGATTTCACAATGTGTTCCTAGAACAGCTGTGAGCAACTTTTTTACACCACGTTAACAACACATTTGAAGCTCAATATTTCATGGGCTGAAGCGGGGAAGATAGAAAACGTGTGCCCTGTAAAGGCGAAGTCTGTGGCATTAACAGGAAGGGAGAAAAAGTACTTTCTACCCATTTTTAGGTTCAGCGGTAAAACGGCAAGTTTCTATGGAACTGCATCTCGGCTTGTGACTGTGGTTTTCCCGGTCACACAAAAATGCTGAAATTCGACTTATACAGTGTTTTTGCTTATTAAACTTGATGAATTCTCTCCTCTTGACTGTAGAATAGTGTGTAAAGCAAAGCACAATACATTTCTATGTGTAGAAGCAAAGATATACGCGATTTCACAATGTGTTCCCAAAACATCTGTGAGCAACTTTTTTACACCACGTTAACAACACATTTGAAGCTCAATATTTCATGGGCTGAAGCGGGGAAGATAGAAAACGTGTGCCCTGTAAAGGCGAAGTCTGTGGCATTAACAGGAAGGGAGAAAAAGTACTTTCTACCCATTTTTAGGTTCAGCGGTAAAATGGCAAGTTTCTATGGAACTGCATCTCGGCTTGTGACTGTGGTTTTCCCGGTCACACAAAAATGCTGAAATTCGACTTATACAGTGTTTTTGCTTATTAAACTTGATGAATTCTCTCCTCTTGACTGTAGAATAGTGTGTAAAGCAAAGCACAATACATTCCTATGTGTAGAAGCAAAGATATACGCGATTTCACAATGTGTTCCTAGAACAGCTGTGAGCAACTTTTTTACACCACGTTAACAACACATTTGAAGCTCAATATTTCATGGGCTGAAGCGGGGAAGATAGAAAACGTGTGCCCTGTAAAGGCGAAGTCTGTGGCATTAACAGGAAGGGAGAAAAAGTACTTTCTACCCATTTTTAGGTTCAGCGGTAAAATGGCAAGTTTCTATGGAACTGCATCTCGACTTGTGACTGTGGTTTTCCCGGTCACACAAAAATGCTGAAATTCGACTTATACAGTGTTTTTGCTTATTAAACTTGATGAATTCTCTCCTCTTGACTGTAGAATAGTGTGTAAAGCAAAGCACAATACATTGCTATGTGCAGAAGCAAAAATATACGCGATTTCACAATGTGTTCCTAGAACAGCTGTGAGCAACTTTTTTACACCACGTTAACAACACATTTGAAGCTCAATATTTCATGGGCTGAAGCGGGGAAGATAGAAAACGTGTGCCCTGTAAAGGCGAAGTCTGTGGCATTAACAGGAAGGGAGAAAAAGTACTTTCTACCCATTTTTAGGTTCAGCGGTAAAACGGCAAGTTTCTATGGAACTGCATCTCGGCTTGTGACTGTGGTTTTCCCGGTCACACAAAAATGCTGAAATTCGACTTATACAGTGTTTTTGCTTATTAAACTTGATGAATTCTCTCCTCTTGACTGTAGAATAGTGTGTAAAGCAAAGCACAATACATTCCTATGTGTAGAAGCAAAGATATACGCGATTTCACAATGTGTTCCCAAAACAGCTGTGAGCAACTTTTTTACACAACGTTAACAACACATTTGAAGCTCAATATTTCATGGGCTGAAGCGGGGAAGATAGAAAACGTGTGCCCTGTAAAGGCGAAGTCTGTGGCATTAACAGGAAGGGAGAAAAAGTACTTTCTACCCATTTTTAGCATCAGCGGTAAAATGGCAAGTTTCTATGGAACTGCATCTCGTCTTGTGACTGTGGTTTTCCCGGTCACACAAAAATGCTGAAATTCGACTTATACAGTGTTTTTGCTTATTAAACTTGATGAATTCTCTCCTCTTGACTGTAGAATAGTGTGTAAAGCAAAGCACAATACATTCCTATGTGTAGAAGCAAAGATATACGCGATTTCACAATGTGTTCCCAAAACAGCTGTGAGCAACTTTTTTACACAACGTTAACAACACATTTGAAGCTCAATATTTCATGGGCTGAAGCGGGGAAGATAGAAAACGTGTGCCCTGTAAAGGCGAAGTCTGTGGCATTAACAGGAAGGGAGAAAAAGTACTTTCTACCCATTTTTAGGTTCAGCGGTAAAATGGCAAGTTTCTATGGAACTGCATCTCGGCTTGTGACTGTGGTTTTCCCGGTCACACAAAAATGCTGAAATTCGACTTATACAGTGTTTTTGCTTATTAAACTTGATGAATTCTCTCCTCTTGACTGTAGAATAGTGTGTAAAGCAAAGCACAATACATTGCTATGTGTAGAAGCAAAGATATACGCGATTTCACAATGTGTTCCTAGAACAGCTGTGAGCAACTTTTTTACACCACGTTAACAACACATTTGAAGCTCAATATTTCATGGGCTGAAGCGGGGAAGATAGAAAACGTGTGCCCTGTAAAGGCGAAGTCTGTGGCATTAACAGGAAGGGAGAAAAAGTACTTTCTACCCATTTTTAGGTTCAGCGGTAAAATGGCAAGTTTCTATGGAACTGCATCTCGGCTTGTGACTGTGGTTTTCCCGGTCACACAAAAATGCTGAAATTCGACTTATACAGTGTTTTTGCTTATTAAACTTGATGAATTCTCTCCTCTTGACTGTAGAATAGTGTGTAAAGCAAAGCACAATACATTTCTATGTGTAGAAGCAAAGATATACGCGATTTCACAATGTGTTCCAAAAACATCTGTGAGCAACTTTTTTACACAACGTTAACAACACATTTGAAGCTCAATATTTCATGGGCTGAAGCGGGGAAGATAGAAAACGTGTGCCCTGTAAAGGCGAAGTCTGTGGCATTAACAGGAAGGGAGAAAAAGTACTTTCTACCCATTTTTAGGTTCAGCGGTAAAATGGCAAGTTTCTATGGAACTGCATCTCGGCTTGTGACTGTGGTTTTCCCGGTCACACAAAAATGCTGAAATTCGACTTATACAGTGTTTTTGCTTATTAAACTTGATGAATTCTCTCCTCTTGACTGTAGAATAGTGTGTAAAGCAAAGCACAATACATTGCTATGTGTAGAAGCAAAGATATACGCGATTTCACAATGTGTTCCTAGAACAGCTGTGAGCAACTTTTTTACACCACGTTAACAACACATTTGAAGCTCAATATTTCATGGGCTGAAGCGGGGAAGATATAAAACGTGTGCCCTGTAAAGGCGAAGTCTGTGGCATTAACAGGAAGGGAGAAAAAGTACTTTCTACCCATTTTTAGGTTCCGCGGTAAAATGGCAAGTTCCTATGGAACTGAATCTCGTCTTGTGACTGTGGTTTTCCCGGTCACACAAAAATGCTGAAATTCGACTTATACAGAGTTTTTGCTTATTAAACTTGATGGATTCTCTCCTCTTGACTGCAGAATAATGTGTAAAGCAAAGCACAATACATTGCTATGTGTAGAAGCAAAGATATACGCGATTTCACAATGTGTTCCTAGAACAGCTGTGAGCAACTTTTTTACACAACGTTAACAACACATTTGAAGCTCAATATTTCATGGGCTGAAGCGGGGAAGATAGAAAACGTGTGCCCTGTAAAGGCGAAGTCTGTGGCATTAACAGGAAGGGAGAAAAAGTACTTTCTACCCATTTTTAGGTTCAGCGGTAAAATGGCAAGTTTCTATGGAACTGCATCTCGGCTTGTGACTGTGGTTTTCCCGGTCACACAAAAATGCTGAAATTCGACTTATACAGTGTTTTTGCTTATTAAACTTGATAAATTCTCTCCTCTTGACTGTAGAATAGTGTGTAAAGCAAAGCACAATACATTCCTATGTGTAGAAGCAAAGATATACGCGATTTCACAATGTGTTCCTAGAACAGCTGTGAGCAACTTTTTTACACCACGTTAACAACACATTTGAAGCTCAATATTTCATGGGCTGAAGCGGGGAAGATAGAAAACGTGTGCCCTGTAAAGGCGAAGTCTGTGGCATTAACAGGAAGGGAGAAAAAGTACTTTCTACCCATTTTTAGGTTCAGCGGTAAAACGGCAAGTTTCTATGGAACTGCATCTCGGCTTGTGACTGTGGTTTTCCCGGTCACACAAAAATGCTGAAATTCGACTTATACAGTGTTTTTGCTTATTAAACTTGATGAATTCTCTCCTCTTGACTGTAGAATAGTGTGTAAAGCAAAGCACAATACATTTCTATGTGTAGAAGCAAAGATATACTGTACGCGATTTCACAATGTGTTCCTAGAACAGCTGTGAGCAACTTTTTTACACCACGTTAACAACACATTTGAAGCTCAATATTTCATGGGCTGAAGCGGGGAAGATAGAAAACGTGTGCCCTGTAAAGGCGAAGTCTGTGGCATTAACAGGAAGGGAGAAAAAGTACTTTCTACCCATTTTTAGGTTCAGCGGTAAAACGGCAAGTTTCTATGGAACTGCATCTCGGCTTGTGACTGTGGTTTTCCCGGTCACACAAAAATGCTGAAATTCGACTTATACAGTGTTTTTGCTTATTAAACTTGATGAATTCTCTCCTCTTGACTGTAGAATAGTGTGTAAAGCAAAGCACAATACATTCCTATGTGTAGAAGCAAAGATATACGCGATTTCACAATGTGTTCCCAAAACAGCTGTGAGCAACTTTTTTACACAACGTTAACAACACATTTGAAGCTCAATATTTCATGGGCTGAAGCGGGGAAGATAGAAAACGTGTGCCCTGTAAAGGCGAAGTCTGTGGCATTAACAGGAAGGGAGAAAAAGTACTTTCTACCCATTTTTAGCATCAGCGGTAAAATGGCAAGTTTCTATGGAACTGCATCTCGTCTTGTGACTGTGGTTTTCCCGGTCACACAAAAATGCTGAAATTCGACTTATACAGTGTTTTTGCTTATTAAACTTGATGAATTCTCTCCTCTTGACTGTAGAATAGTGTGTAAAGCAAAGCACAATACATTCCTATGTGTAGAAGCAAAGATATACGCGATTTCACAATGTGTTCCCAAAACAGCTGTGAGCAACTTTTTTACACAACGTTAACAACACATTTGAAGCTCAATATTTCATGGGCTGAAGCGGGGAAGATAGAAAACGTGTGCCCTGTAAAGGCGAAGTCTGTGGCATTAACAGGAAGGGAGAAAAAGTACTTTCTACCCATTTTTAGGTTCAGCGGTAAAATGGCAAGTTTCTATGGAACTGCATCTCGGCTTGTGACTGTGGTTTTCCCGGTCACACAAAAATGCTGAAATTCGACTTATACAGTGTTTTTGCTTATTAAACTTGATGAATTCTCTCCTCTTGACTGTAGAATAGTGTGTAAAGCAAAGCACAATACATTGCTATGTGTAGAAGCAAAGATATACGCGATTTCACAATGTGTTCCTAGAACAGCTGTGAGCAACTTTTTTACACCACGTTAACAACACATTTGAAGCTCAATATTTCATGGGCTGAAGCGGGGAAGATAGAAAACGTGTGCCCTGTAAAGGCGAAGTCTGTGGCATTAACAGGAAGGGAGAAAAAGTACTTTCTACCCATTTTTAGGTTCAGCGGTAAAATGGCAAGTTTCTATGGAACTGCATCTCGGCTTGTGACTGTGGTTTTCCCGGTCACACAAAAATGCTGAAATTCGACTTATACAGTGTTTTTGCTTATTAAACTTGATGAATTCTCTCCTCTTGACTGTAGAATAGTGTGTAAAGCAAAGCACAATACATTTCTATGTGTAGAAGCAAAGATATACGCGATTTCACAATGTGTTCCAAAAACATCTGTGAGCAACTTTTTTACACAACGTTAACAACACATTTGAAGCTCAATATTTCATGGGCTGAAGCGGGGAAGATAGAAAACGTGTGCCCTGTAAAGGCGAAGTCTGTGGCATTAACAGGAAGGGAGAAAAAGTACTTTCTACCCATTTTTAGGTTCAGCGGTAAAATGGCAAGTTTCTATGGAACTGCATCTCGGCTTGTGACTGTGGTTTTCCCGGTCACACAAAAATGCTGAAATTCGACTTATACAGTGTTTTTGCTTATTAAACTTGATGAATTCTCTCCTCTTGACTGTAGAATAGTGTGTAAAGCAAAGCACAATACATTGCTATGTGTAGAAGCAAAGATATACGCGATTTCACAATGTGTTCCTAGAACAGCTGTGAGCAACTTTTTTACACCACGTTAACAACACATTTGAAGCTCAATATTTCATGGGCTGAAGCGGGGAAGATATAAAACGTGTGCCCTGTAAAGGCGAAGTCTGTGGCATTAACAGGAAGGGAGAAAAAGTACTTTCTACCCATTTTTAGGTTCCGCGGTAAAATGGCAAGTTCCTATGGAACTGAATCTCGTCTTGTGACTGTGGTTTTCCCGGTCACACAAAAATGCTGAAATTCGACTTATACAGAGTTTTTGCTTATTAAACTTGATGGATTCTCTCCTCTTGACTGCAGAATAATGTGTAAAGCAAAGCACAATACATTGCTATGTGTAGAAGCAAAGATATACGCGATTTCACAATGTGTTCCTAGAACAGCTGTGAGCAACTTTTTTACACAACGTTAACAACACATTTGAAGCTCAATATTTCATGGGCTGAAGCGGGGAAGATAGAAAACGTGTGCCCTGTAAAGGCGAAGTCTGTGGCATTAACAGGAAGGGAGAAAAAGTACTTTCTACCCATTTTTAGGTTCAGCGGTAAAATGGCAAGTTTCTATGGAACTGCATCTCGGCTTGTGACTGTGGTTTTCCCGGTCACACAAAAATGCTGAAATTCGACATATACAGTGTTTTTGCTTATAAAACTTGATGAATTCTCTCCTCTTGACTGTAGAATAGTGTGTAAAGCAAAGCACAATACATTCCTATGTGTAGAAGAAAAGATATACGCGATTTCACAATGTGTTCCTAGAACAGCTGTGAGCAACTTTTTTACACAAAGTTAACAACACATTTGAAGCTCAATATTTCATGGGCTGAAGCGGGGAAGATAGAAAACGCTTTGGACTGTCTCCAACCAGCCATAATGTTGTGAGAGTGAAATTATGTCTAAGTCCAGCTTTGGTACATTAGAAGCAACTCTGAAACTTAACCTAAGCGTTTTTCGAAGCTACTTTTTGGCTAACTTCTTATAGGAAGTTCTAGGAGCTCTGAAAATGAACGTGCGCGTCTTTCACTCTTCCCGAGGGACTTAGAAGAATTTTGTGATATTTTTTATTAAATGGTGTATAAGGGTATATATATATAAATATATTTTATGCACTGTATATGAGCTGGCGATTTCTAAGTCTGTGGTTCCGAGAGGGGGTAACCAGGCTCACTAATAAAGGTCAAGCCACTTGGCTGCTAGAATGCCCTGCTTCAGCACAGACCAGAAAGGCATTGTGATAAGCGTATCCCCGGTATAGTCAGGGGTTAATGGGAGTCGTCCCCGTCCCCCCAGTATACGGCCAGAACCATGGACCCGGTACTTGTGGTTCGGACTCTCTCCAACCAGCCATAATGTTGTGAGAGTGAAATTATGTCTAAGTCCAGCTTTGGTACATTAGAAGCAACTCTGAAACTTAACCTAAGCGTTTTTCGAAGCTACTTTTTGGCTAACTTCTTATAGGAAGGTCTAGGAGCTCTGAAAATGAACGTGCGCGTCTTTCACTCTTCCCTAGGGACTTAGAAGAAATTTGTGATATTTTTTATTAAAATGGTGTATAAGGGTATATATATAAATATATTTTATGCACTGTATATGAGCTGGCGATTTCTAAGTCTGTGGTTCCGAGAGGGGGTAACCAGGCTCACTAATAAAGGTCAAGCCACTTGGCTGCCAGAATGCCCTGCTTCAGCACAGACCAGAAAGGCATTGTGATAAGCGTATCCCCGGTATAGTCAGGGGTTAATGGGAGTCGTCCCCGTCCCCCCAGTATACGGCCAGAACCATGGACCCGGTACTTGTGGTTCGGACTGTCTCCAACCAGCCATAATGTTGTGAGAGTGAAATTATGTCTAAGTCCAGCTTTGGTACATTAGAAGCAACTCTGAAACTTAACCTAAGCGTTTTTCGAAGCTACTTTTTGGCTAACTTCTTATAGGAAGTTCTAGGAGCTCTGAAAATGAACGTGCGCGTCTTTCACTCTTCCCGAGGGACTTAGAAAAATTTTGTGATATTTTTTATTAAATGGTGTATAAGGGTATATATATATAAATATATTTTATGCACTGTATATGAGCTGGCGATTTCTAAGTCTGTGGTTCCGAGAGGGGGTAACCAGGCTCACTAATAAAGGTCAAGCCACTTGGCTGCCAGAATGCCCTGCTTCAGCACAGACCAGAAAGGCATTGTGATAAGCGTATCCCCGGTATAGTCAGGGGTTAATGGGAGTCGTCCCCGTCCCCCCAGTATACGGCCAGAACCATGGACCCGGTACTTGTGGTTCGGACTGTCTCCAACCAGCCATAATGTTGTGAGAGTGAAATTATGTCTAAGTCCAGCTTTGGTACATTAGAAGCAACTCTGAAACTTAACCTAAGCGTTTTTCGAAGCTACGTTTTGGCTAACTTCTTATAGGAAGTTCTAGGAGCTCTGAAAATGAACGTGCGCGTCTTTCACTCTTCCCGAGGGACTTAGAAGAATTTTGTGATATTTTTTATTAAATGGTGTATAAGGGTATATATATATAAATATATTTTATGCACTGTATATGAGCTGGCGATTTCTAAGTCTGTGGTTCCGAGAGGGGGTAACCAGGCTCACTAATAAAGGTCAAGCCACTTGGCTGCCAGAATGCCCTGCTTCAGCACAGACCAGAAAGGCATTGTGATAAGCGTATCCCCGGTATAGTCAGGGGTTAATGGGAGTCGTCCCCGTCCCCCCAGTATACGGCCAGAACCATGGACCCGGTACTTGTGGTTCGGACTGTCTCCAACCAGCCATAATGTTGTGAGAGTGAAATTATGTCTAAGTCCAGCTTTGGTACATTAGAAGCAACTCTGAAACTTAACCTAAGCGTTTTTCGAAGCTACTTTTTGGCTAACTTCTTATAGGAAGGTCTAGGAGCTCTGAAAATGAACGTGCGCGTCTTTCACTCTTCCCTAGGGACTTAGAAGAAATTTGTGATATTTTTTATTAAAATGGTGTATAAGGGTATATATATAAATATATTTTATGCACTGTATATGAGCTGGCGATTTCTAAGTCTGTGGTTCCGAGAGGGGGTAACCAGGCTCACTAATAAAGGTCAAGCCACTTGGCTGCCAGAATGCCCTGCTTCAGCACAGACCAGAAAGGCATTGTGATAAGCGTATCCCCGGTATAGTCAGGGGTTAATGGGAGTCGTCCCCGTCCCCCCAGTATACGGCCAGAACCATGGACCCGGTACTTGTGGTTCGGACTCTCTCCAACCAGCCATAATGTTGTGAGAGTGAAATTATGTCTAAGTCCAGCTTTGGTACATTAGAAGCAACTCTGAAACTTAACCTAAGCGTTTTTCGAAGCTACTTTTTGGCTAACTTCTTATAGGAAGGTCTAGGAGCTCTGAAAATGAACGTGCGCGTCTTTCACTCTTCCCGAGGGACTTAGAAGAATTTTGTGATATTTTTTATTAAAATGGTGTATAAGGGTATATATATAAATATATTTTATACACTGTATATGAGCTGGCGATTTCTAAGTCTGTGGTTCCGAGAGGGGGTAACCAGGCTCACTAATAAAGGTCAAGCCACTTGGCTGCCAGAATGCCGTGCTTCAGCACAGACCAGAAAGGCATTGTGATAAGCATATCCCCGGTATAGTCAGGGGTTAATGGGAGTCGTCCCCGTCCCCCCAGTATACGGCCAGAACCATGGACCCGGTACTTGTGGTTCGGACTGTCTCCAACCAGCCATAATGTTGTGAGAGTGAAATTATGTCTAAGTCCAGCTTTGGTACATTAGAAGCAACTCTGAAACTTAACCTAAGCGTTTTTCGAAGCTACTTTTTGGCTAACTTCTTATAGGAAGGTCTAGGAGCTCTGAAAATGAACGTGCGCGTCTTTCACTCTTCCCGAGGGACTTAGAAGAATTTTGTGATATTTTTTATTAAAATGGTGTATAAGGGTATATATATAAATATATTTTATGCACTGTATATGAGCTGGCGATTTCTAAGTCTGTGGTTCCGAGAGGGGGTGACCAGGCTCACTAATAAAGGTCAAGCCACTTGGCTGCCAGAATGCCCTGCTTCAGCACAGACCAGAAAGGCATTGTGATAAGCGTATCCCCGGTATAGTCAGGGGTTAATGGGAGTCGTCCCCGTCCCCCCAGTATACGGCCAGAACCATGGACCCGGTACTTGTGGTTCGGACTGTCTCCAACCAGCCATAATGTTGTGAGAGTGAAATTATGTCTAAGTCCAGCTTTGGTACATTAGAAGCAACTCTGAAACTTAACCTAAGCGTTTTTCGAAGCTACTTTTTGGCTAACTTCTTATAGGAAGGTCTAGGAGCTCTGAAAATGAACGTGCGCGTCTTTCACTCTTCCCGAGGGACTTAGAAGAATTTTGTGATATTTTTTATTAAATGGTGTATAAGGGTATATATATAAATATATTTTATGCACTGTATATGAGCTGGCGATTTCTAAGTCTGTGGTTCCGAGAGGGTGTAACCAGGCTCACTAATAAAGGTCAAGCCACTTGGCTGCCAGAATGCCCTGCTTCAGCACAGACCAGAAAGGCATTGTGATAAGCGTATCCCCGGTATAGTCAGGGGTTAATGGGAGTCGTCCCCATCCCCCCAGTATACGGCCAGAACCATGGACCCGGTACTTGTGGTTCGGACTCTCTCCAACCAGCCATAATGTTGTGAGAGTGAAATTATGTCTAAGTCCAGCTTTGGTACATTAGAAGCAACTCTGAAACTTAACCTAAGCGTTTTTCGAAGCTACTTTTTGGCTAACTTCTTATAGGAAGGTCTAGGAGCTCTGAAAATGAACGTGCGCGTCTTTCACTCTTCCCTAGGGACTTAGAAGAAATTTGTGATATTTTTTATTAAAATGGTGTATAAGGGTATATATATAAATATATTTTATGCACTGTATATGAGCTGGCGATTTCTAAGTCTGTGGTTCCGAGAGGGGGTAACCAGGCTCACTAATAAAGGTCAAGCCACTTGGCTGCCAGAATGCCCTGCTTCAGCACAGACCAGAAAGGCATTGTGATAAGCGTATCCCCGGTATAGTCAGGGGTTAATGGGAGTCGTCCCCGTCCCCCCAGTATACGGCCAGAACCATGGACCCGGTACTTGTGGTTCGGACTCTCTCCAACCAGCCATAATGTTGTGAGAGTGAAATTATGTCTAAGTCCAGCTTTGGTACATTAGAAGCAACTCTGAAACTTAACCTAAGCGTTTTTCGAAGCTACTTTTTGGCTAACTTCTTATAGGAAGGTCTAGGAGCTCTGAAAATGAACGTGCGCGTCTTTCACTCTTCCCGAGGGACTTAGAAGAATTTTGTGATATTTTTTATTAAAATGGTGTATAAGGGTATATATATAAATATATTTTATGCACTGTATATGAGCTGGCGATTTCTAAGTCTGTGGTTCCGAGAGGGGGTAACCAGGCTCACTAATAAAGGTCAAGCCACTTGGCTGCCAGAATGCCGTGCTTCAGCACAGACCAGAAAGGCATTGTGATAAGCATATCCCCGGTATAGTCAGGGGTTAATGGGAGTCGTCCCCGTCCCCCCAGTATACGGCCAGAACCATGGACCCGGTACTTGTGGTTCGGACTGTCTCCAACCAGCCATAATGTTGTGAGAGTGAAATTATGTCTAAGTCCAGCTTTGGTACATTAGAAGCAACTCTGAAACTTAACCTAAGCGTTTTTCGAAGCTACTTTTTGGCTAACTTCTTATAGGAAGGTCTAGGAGCTCTGAAAATGAACGTGCGCGTCTTTCACTCTTCCCGAGGGACTTAGAAGAATTTTGTGATATTTTTTATTAAAATGGTGTATAAGGGTATATATATAAATATATTTTATGCACTGTATATGAGCTGGCGATTTCTAAGTCTGTGGTTCCGAGAGGGGGTGACCAGGCTCACTAATAAAGGTCAAGCCACTTGGCTGCCAGAATGCCCTGCTTCAGCACAGACCAGAAAGGCATTGTGATAAGCGTATCCCCGGTATAGTCAGGGGTTAATGGGAGTCGTCCCCGTCCCCCCAGTATACGGCCAGAACCATGGACCCGGTACTTGTGGTTCGGACTGTCTCCAACCAGCCATAATGTTGTGAGAGTGAAATTATGTCTAAGTCCAGCTTTGGTACATTAGAAGCAACTCTGAAACTTAACCTAAGCGTTTTTCGAAGCTACTTTTTGGCTAACTTCTTATAGGAAGGTCTAGGAGCTCTGAAAATGAACGTGCGCGTCTTTCACTCTTCCCGAGGGACTTAGAAGAATTTTGTGATATTTTTTATTAAAATGGTGTATAAGGGTATATATATAAATATATTTTATGCACTGTATATGAGCTGGCGATTTCTAAGTCTGTGGTTCCGAGAGGGGGTAACCAGGCTCACTAATAAAGGTCAAGCCACTTGGCTGCCAGAATGCCCTGCTTCAGCACAGACCAGAAAGGCATTGTGATAAGCGTATCACCGGTATAGTCAGGGGTTAATGGGAGTCGTCCCCGTCCCCCCAGTATACGGCCAGAACCATGGACCCGGTACTTGTGGTTCGGACTCTCTCCAACCAGCCATAATGTTGTGAGAGTGAAATTATGTCTAAGTCCAGCTTTGGTACATTAGAAGCAACTCTGAAACTTAACCTAAGCGTTTTTCGAAGCTACTTTTTGGCTAACTTCTTATAGGAAGGTCTAGGAGCTCTGAAAATGAACGTGCGCGTCTTTCACTCTTCCCTAGGGACTTAGAAGAAATTTGTGATATTTTTTATTAAAATGGTGTATAAGGGTATATATATAAATATATTTTATGCACTGTATATGAGCTGGCGATTTCTAAGTCTGTGGTTCCGAGAGGGGGTAACCAGGCTCACTAATAAAGGTCAAGCCACTTGGCTGCCAGAATGCCCTGCTTCAGCACAGACCAGAAAGGCATTGTGATAAGCGTATCCCCGGTATAGTCAGGGGTTAATGGGAGTCGTCCCCGTCCCCCCAGTATACGGCCAGAACCATGGACCCGGTACTTGTGGTTCGGACTCTCTCCAACCAGCCATAATGTTGTGAGAGTGAAATTATGTCTAAGTCCAGCTTTGGTACATTAGAAGCAACTCTGAAACTTAACCTAAGCGTTTTTCGAAGCTACTTTTTGGCTAACTTCTTATAGGAAGGTCTAGGAGCTCTGAAAATGAACGTGCGCGTCTTTCACTCTTCCCGAGGGACTTAGAAGAATTTTGTGATATTTTTTATTAAAATGGTGTATAAGGGTATATATATAAATATATTTTATGCACTGTATATGAGCTGGCGATTTCTAAGTCTGTGGTTCCGAGAGGGGGTAACCAGGCTCACTAATAAAGGTCAAGCCACTTGGCTGCCAGAATGCCGTGCTTCAGCACAGACCAGAAAGGCATTGTGATAAGCATATCCCCGGTATAGTCAGGGGTTAATGGGAGTCGTCCCCGTCCCCCCAGTATACGGCCAGAACCATGGACCCGGTACTTGTGGTTCGGACTGTCTCCAACCAGCCATAATGTTGTGAGAGTGAAATTATGTCTAAGTCCAGCTTTGGTACATTAGAAGCAACTCTGAAACTTAACCTAAGCGTTTTTCGAAGCTACTTTTTGGCTAACTTCTTATAGGAAGGTCTAGGAGCTCTGAAAATGAACGTGCGCGTCTTTCACTCTACCCGAGGGACTTAGAAGAATTTTGTGATATTTTTTATTAAAATGGTGTATAAGGGTATATATATAAATATATTTTATGCACTGTATATGAGCTGGCGATTTCTAAGTCTGTGGTTCCGAGAGGGGGTGACCAGGCTCACTAATAAAGGTCAAGCCACTTGGCTGCCAGAATGCCCTGCTTCAGCACAGACCAGAAAGGCATTGTGATAAGCGTATCCCCGGTATAGTCAGGGGTTAATGGGAGTCGTCCCCGTCCCCCCAGTATACGGCCAGAACCATGGACCCGGTACTTGTGGTTCGGACTGTCTCCAACCAGCCATAATGTTGTGAGAGTGAAATTATGTCTAAGTCCAGCTTTGGTACATTAGAAGCAACTCTGAAACTTAACCTAAGCGTTTTTCGAAGCTACTTTTTGGCTAACTTCTTATAGGAAGGTCTAGGAGCTCTGAAAATGAACGTGCGCGTCTTTCACTCTTCCCGAGGGACTTAGAAGAATTTTGTGATATTTTTTATTAAAATGGTGTATAAGGGTATATATATAAATATATTTTATGCACTGTATATGAGCTGGCGATTTCTAAGTCTGTGGTTCCGAGAGGGGGTAACCAGGCTCACTAATAAAGGTCAAGCCACTTGGCTGCCAGAATGCCCTGCTTCAGCACAGACCAGAAAGGCATTGTGATAAGCGTATCACCGGTATAGTCAGGGGTTAATGGGAGTCGTCCCCGTCCCCCCAGTATACGGCCAGAACCATGGACCCGGTACTTGTGGTTCGGACTCTCTCCAACCAGCCATAATGTTGTGAGAGTGAAATTATGTCTAAGTCCAGCTTTGGTACATTAGAAGCAACTCTGAAACTTAACCTAAGCGTTTTTCGAAGCTACTTTTTGGCTAACTTCTTATAGGAAGGTCTAGGAGCTCTGAAAATGAACGTGCGCGTCTTTCACTCTTCCCTAGGGACTTAGAAGAAATTTGTGATATTTTTTATTAAAATGGTGTATAAGGGTATATATATAAATATATTTTATGCACTGTATATGAGCTGGCGATTTCTAAGTCTGTGGTTCCGAGAGGGGGTAACCAGGCTCACTAATAAAGGTCAAGCCACTTGGCTGCCAGAATGCCCTGCTTCAGCACAGACCAGAAAGGCATTGTGATAAGCGTATCCCCGGTATAGTCAGGGGTTAATGGGAGTCGTCCCCGTCCCCCCAGTATACGGCCAGAACCATGGACCCGGTACTTGTGGTTCGGACTCTCTCCAACCAGCCATAATGTTGTGAGAGTGAAATTATGTCTAAGTCCAGCTTTGGTACATTAGAAGCAACTCTGAAACTTAACCTAAGCGTTTTTCGAAGCTACTTTTTGGCTAACTTCTTATAGGAAGGTCTAGGAGCTCTGAAAATGAACGTGCGCGTCTTTCACTCTTCCCGAGGGACTTAGAAGAATTTTGTGATATTTTTTATTAAAATGGTGTATAAGGGTATATATATAAATATATTTTATGCACTGTATATGAGCTGGCGATTTCTAAGTCTGTGGTTCCGAGAGGGGGTAACCAGGCTCACTAATAAAGGTCAAGCCACTTGGCTGCCAGAATGCCGTGCTTCAGCACAGACCAGAAAGGCATTGTGATAAGCATATCCCCGGTATAGTCAGGGGTTAATGGGAGTCGTCCCCGTCCCCCCAGTATACGGCCAGAACCATGGACCCGGTACTTGTGGTTCGGACTGTCTCCAACCAGCCATAATGTTGTGAGAGTGAAATTATGTCTAAGTCCAGCTTTGGTACATTAGAAGCAACTCTGAAACTTAACCTAAGCGTTTTTCGAAGCTACTTTTTGGCTAACTTCTTATAGGAAGGTCTAGGAGCTCTGAAAATGAACGTGCGCGTCTTTCACTCTTCCCGAGGGACTTAGAAGAATTTTGTGATATTTTTTATTAAAATGGTGTATAAGGGTATATATATAAATATATTTTATGCACTGTATATGAGCTGGCGATTTCTAAGTCTGTGGTTCCGAGAGGGGGTGACCAGGCTCACTAATAAAGGTCAAGCCACTTGGCTGCCAGAATGCCCTGCTTCAGCACAGACCAGAAAGGCATTGTGATAAGCGTATCCCCGGTATAGTCAGGGGTTAATGGGAGTCGTCCCCGTCCCCCCAGTATACGGCCAGAACCATGGACCCGGTACTTGTGGTTCGGACTGTCTCCAACCAGCCATAATGTTGTGAGAGTGAAATTATGTCTAAGTCCAGCTTTGGTACATTAGAAGCAACTCTGAAACTTAACCTAAGCGTTTTTCGAAGCTACTTTTTGGCTAACTTCTTATAGGAAGGTCTAGGAGCTCTGAAAATGAACGTGCGCGTCTTTCACTCTTCCCGAGGGACTTAGAAGAATTTTGTGATATTTTTTATTAAAATGGTGTATAAGGGTATATATATAAATATATTTTATGCACTGTATATGAGCTGGCGATTTCTAAGTCTGTGGTTCCGAGAGGGGGTAACCAGGCTCACTAATAAAGGTCAAGCCACTTGGCTGCCAGAATGCCCTGCTTCAGCACAGACCAGAAAGGCATTGTGATAAGCGTATCACCGGTATAGTCAGGGGTTAATGGGAGTCGTCCCCGTCCCCCCAGTATACGGCCAGAACCATGGACCCGGTACTTGTGGTTCGGACTCTCTCCAACCAGCCATAATGTTGTGAGAGTGAAATTATGTCTAAGTCCAGCTTTGGTACATTAGAAGCAACTCTGAAACTTAACCTAAGCGTTTTTCGAAGCTACTTTTTGGCTAACTTCTTATAGGAAGGTCTAGGAGCTCTGAAAATGAACGTGCGCGTCTTCCACTCTTCCCGAGGGACTTAGAAGAATTTTGTGATATTTTTTATTAAAATGGTGTATAAGGGTATATATATAAATATATTTTATGCACTGTATATGAGCTGGCGATTTCTAAGTCTGTGGTTCCGAGAGGGGGTGACCAGGCTCACTAATAAAGGTCAAGCCACTTGGCTGCCAGAATGCCCTGCTTCAGCACAGACCAGAAAGGCATTGTGATAAGCGTATCCCCGGTATAGTCAGGGGTTAATGGGAGTCGTCCCCGTCCCCCCAGTATACGGCCAGAACCATGGACCCGGTACTTGTGGTTCGGACTGTCTCCAACCAGCCATAATGTTGTGAGAGTGAAATTATGTCTAAGTCCAGCTTTGGTACATTAGAAGCAACTCTGAAACTTAACCTAAGCGTTTTTCGAAGCTACTTTTTGGCTAACTTCTTATAGGAAGGTCTAGGAGCTCTGAAAATGAACGTGCGCGTCTTTCACTCTTCCCGAGGGACTTAGAAGAATTTTGTGATATTTTTTATTAAAATGGTGTATAAGGGTATATATATAAATATATTTTATGCACTGTATATGAGCTGGCGATTTCTAAGTCTGTGGTTCCGAGAGGGGGTAACCAGGCTCACTAATAAAGGTCAAGCCACTTGGCTGCCAGAATGCCCTGCTTCAGCACAGACCAGAAAGGCATTGTGATAAGCGTATCACCGGTATAGTCAGGGGTTAATGGGAGTCGTCCCCGTCCCCCCAGTATACGGCCAGAACCTGTGAGTGTGTGCAGTGTGTGTGCAGTGTGCAGTCAGTGTGTGCAGTGTCCTGTGAGTATGTAGTGTCCTGTGAGTGTGTGCAGTGGTGCAGTGAGAGTGTGTGTGCAGTGAGTGTGTGTGTGCAGTGAGAGTGTGTGTGTGTGCAGTGAGAGTGTGTGTGCAGTGTGTGCAGTGTGAAGCGTGCAGTGTGCAAAAAAACATGTAAAAAATTTTTTTGATTTATATATTTATTTATTTTTAAACGGGAGCCACGTGAAAACCGCGTTATAACGGGTCGCGCTATAACGGGGTTTACCTGTATATCTTACTTTAGTTATCATAAGTCAATTGTATCATCTTTTCCAACTGGTATTATGGAAATTTCTGCAGGAAAAAAAATTATACTCAAGTCTGTAATTCAATCAAAATCATAACAATCAAAATACAATGTCAGTGACAAAACACAAAGAAGTTTCACTTAGAACGCGCATGCTCGGCACACACCCTTCCTTTTTTCTTCCCCACTGTAACTTGCACGCCCTCACGTTTTGGACTGTATCCTTTGAGCAAGGCCCTCCTTGCTTATTGTCTGTTAATGTCATTTTATTGTTATGGTCTTTCACAGCCCGTTGTACTGCGCTGCTAAATATTATCTCTTTATAAATAAATGACTTTTTACTAAGTAAATTCTATGATCTGTAGCCAATTGGCTTTTCTGCCATTTGATAGGAAATTGGCAAGTAAAATGTAGAGTATGACTTGTAGATGTCACTGCTAATTACACCTTTAGGCCTCGTCCATGGTAAGCACTTGCTTGCTGAAGCATGCTGACGCGCGCTCCCGTTCAGCACTGAGCCCCTACAGTCGCAATTAGAGCGGCTTCAGTAGGGGCTCGCTTACGCTTCCGCAAGCGCGCGGAACCGTAGGTCTTACCCAATTTTAAAAATCCAAAAAAATCAAGCGCTTGCCGGTCACGTGAGCGGTTCGCCCAATGAGGGCGGACCAGCTCCGTGACAGAACTGACCCGCCCCCTGACGGAGCGCAGGGCAAGCAACCGCAAGGCCAGGGAAAGACAACGCTTTCCCTGCGCCTCAGCACGCAAGCGAAGAGCCTGGACGAGGCCTTAGTTAGGACGTGATCTATTATCTTTTTCTTTTCTTTTTTTTGTAGGTTGAACGCACAGGAGAAAAATATTTTTCTGTAAAAGTTTCGCCAATGAAAAATAAACACGGTAATAAAAAATGCCCCCCTCCCCCGCCATTCTCTGCCTTTGTATTGGATACAGATGTAGCCAGTATTACTATCGCCAGAGCTGTGTGAAGAAAAGCAAAACGCTGCGGCTCGGGGAACGAACCGTAAAAACCATGGCTGCTTTCAGTGGGTTTATTCTACCTGACACGACCAAGGCTGCATCTGTATAGTAATGTTTGGTAGATTGCTCAAGGACCTTGTAGACAAAATTGGTTGATTTGGAAACCATTCACTGAAAAATCTGATATCTGTCTTGTCCAGTTGGTTGTTTAGGAACTGCGGTCTCTTTTATGGTGAGAAGCAATGTGCTGTACTGTACAATCAATGGTGCATTAACTTTCATTTATGTGAATGGAAGTGACGTCACTGTTATAATGGTGCATTACTTCACTTCACAGAGGGTGTGTCATTGCAGATGGAAAGCTTGTGTGATCTGAGTTAGCATTATGTCAATGTTTTGTCACATTGTTACATCATGACAGAATATATTCACTAGCCCCTATTCTACAGCATACGTAACAGAACATTGTACATCTATCAAAGATCTCGCGGCAAACCCGGCTGGTTTTTATTAGTTTTGGGGAGTTCCCCGGAGCTGAATCTTACTATATGCTGGTGCAAATTACTGGTATAAAGCCTCCAGGGAAATTAAATGTCCGTTCAAATCGCAGGCCAATAGGAAGCTGGAATCATGGCCATTTAAATCTCCTGCTTCCACAGCGGTAACTTCACCGAAGGTATGTCTGGAACTAGGAGGTCACAGAGCTGAAAATAATGCAGGTCATGGGACTTGTCCAATCCAGTTACAAAAACAACTGCAGTGTTAAAGCTGAACAATTATTGACTTTTTTTAGATCTTTAAAATGTAATTGATAACGTTATAAATTTTCATTTTCCAGGTAACAGAGAAGATATTTCTCTTGGATATCTTGAACATAAAAGTACCAATGCTTCCCGTTCTTTTGCTTCTCCTCTAAAAGTCTCCATTGCCACACAACTGAAAAGATTTATTGGTAGACACAATAGACAGTTGGCGTCGGATAGTACAGCAGGAGCATGTAAGCAGACACTTTGTTTTACGGAAGGGGAGGACAGTGAAACAGATAAGCCAGAATCTGTGGACTGTAACGACTCTAATTTCTCTGAATTCGGGGATGTCACTCTTGCTGACTTTTATCCGAATATGATACAATTTTTCAGCAGACTGATGGAAATCCAAAGCAAAAAATGGGCAGCCGTTAATGTACTTCAATACTACAGACGCAATGTTTGGTACGCTAACAAGCACAAGACAGATCTTACCAGAGTAAAAAGAGAGATTCCCACATCCAGGCTTTCAAAGTCGCTGCTGGGCCCAATTTCTAAGAAAGAGAAAGCGTGTTGCACTGTTAATTATGAGGCAAATTCCCACATGCCTTGGAGACCTGAAGATACAAGCGATTTGAACAATTCCGGTATTGCTGAACGTGGGCAGAGGAGCTTGTGCTCCAGAGATCCTTACACAGAACAAAGTCTTCAAGTTGCAAAGCCGAATCTACTGCAAGCTTCTTTTTTGTCACATACCCTTCCCACAGACCAGACTTTTACTAACGAAATCTGTAATGAGAGCGGCATCGCATCAAGGCCAGAATGTTTGCGTAAAAGTGACGCATGGTTTACCAGATGTGTACTTCCATGTTCTTCATTATTGGGTCCAAGAGAAAGCTATCAAGTTGGTGAATCGCCATCAAAACTGTTGTCTGCGGCGTTGCTGAATCAAAGGAAGCTGGAGAATTGTGAGATAAAGTCACCAGCACAGA
Source organism: Ascaphus truei (assembly GCF_040206685.1). Lineage (NCBI taxonomy): Eukaryota > Metazoa > Chordata > Amphibia > Anura > Ascaphidae > Ascaphus > Ascaphus truei. Next base: position 193,626 of record NW_027456977.1, read on the forward strand.
CTTCTAACCATGTAGGGCTGATTATGTGGCCCAAAGAGATTCAAGGCACCATAAGAAGAAGGCATTCTTTTTCCACATTTCCTATAGTGAAAAGTCCTGCTAAAACCAGTTCAGAACTTAAAACCGTGTACAGGAAACTAGTTTTAGGGGATCCACATCCGATGTTTTTGCCCAGGCGAAGAATCCTAAACGCAATTAGCCAAGAAACGCAAGTATCAGAAACTGTAAATGCTCTGATCAATTCACCAGTGTCAAGCAGACGTAAAAGGGCAGCAAGTGATGATCTGTCTTTTTCAAAGCTTAAAAGGCACAGAAGTATACCAGAAAGCCATATGTCGGGTGCATTGCAGCCACAATCTTATTATATAGCAAACCGGTGTCCCCAGTGGGAAAGGACTGGCATGACTGAGAGTGTTTTCGAAGCCTCGTACAATGGCAACTCTAGTCATTATCCAGTAAGTCAATCTGCCTTTTTGGTCTTGCAAATGTATTTTACTGTTATGGTTCTAGAACAGAGTGCATACTGACTAAGCCAAAGTCTGTTTTCTAATCTTCCTCCTGGATATAGTGCAGTGTATGGGTTCTCTCCCTCCCCACCCACCTTATTGAATCAAATCAAAACTGTAACTCTGATCCTTTGTTCCAAAAATACGCTTTAGTTGAATTTTAGCCATTTGAGCTTTTTGGAGTAGAACGGTCCGTGAATGCCAGTGCCTGTTACTAGTCTCTTTGCCTCAGCTTGCAGAGCTGGGATCTTTTTTCACTTTGTAGGCTATCGTTCTGTGCAAATTAGTGCATTAGAAAGTTCTGCTGGATCCCACTTCAGAGCTGACTGCAAATTGCTCTGAAGTAGTTTTATAGCAACTTGTAATTGTGTGTGTCTGCGACACTTTCTCTCAATCTTCTCACTTGGGCACCTTAGCTAGGCTATTGGCTGGTTATATCCATCACACATTCATATTTAATATAATTGCACACATGCTTGGTAATTAATTTGTTATTCCTAACATTTGAGTTGTCCTGAGAAGATTGTTGAGAAAAACTGATTATAGTGAGTGCAAACTTTTTTTGAAGTGAAACTTCCTTAGTGGCACCTCATTCGTGATGGGGCAAAAAAGAATTGTGGAGACAGAAATGAAACGGATGTGACGTCAGTGCTGGCAGTTGAGGCCGGGCTGTGTTCTGGCTCAGCCCGACCCCAACACTGACATCACACCCGCTCCACAAATCAGATCGCCGCCGGCGCCGCTCCTAATCGCTCCCCCCCCTACACACTGACTCACCCACCCCCCCACACACTGACTGACCCACCCACCCCCCCACACACTGACTGACCCACCCACCCCCCCACACACTGACTGACCCACCCACCCCCCCCACACACTGACTGAACCCCCCACACACTGACTGACCCACCCACCCCCCCCCACACACTGACTGAGCCACCCACCCCCCCCCACACACTGACTGACCCACCCACCCCCCCACACACTGACTGACCCACCCACCCCCCCACACACTGACTGACCCACCCACACCTCCCCGCACACTGACTGACTGACTGACCCACCCACACCTCCCCGCACACTGACTGACTGACCCACCCACACCTCCCCGCACACTGTCTGTCTGACTGACCCACCCACACACACCTCCACGCACAATGACTGACTGACCCACCCACCCACACTTCCCCGCACACTGACTGACTGACCCACCCACCCACACTTCCCCGCACACTGACTGACTGACCCACCCACACCTCCCCGCACACTGACTGACTGACCCACCCACACCTCCCCGCACACTGACTGACTGACCCACCCACACCTCCCCGCACACTGACTGACTGACCCACCCACACCTCCCCGCACACTGACTGACTGACCCACCCACACCTCCCCGCACACTGACTGACTGACCCACCCACACCTCCCCGCACACTGACTGACTGACCCACCCACACCTCCCCACACTGACTGACTGACCCACCCACACCTCCCCGCACACACTGACTGACCCACCCACCCCCCACACACTGACTGACCCACCTACCCCCCCCACACACTGACTGACCCACCCACCCCCCCCCACACACTGACTGACCCACCCACCCCCCCCCCACACTGACTGACCCACCCACCCCCCCACACACTGACTGAACACACACTGACTGACCCACCCACCCCCCTACACACTGACTCACCCACCCCCCCACACACTGACTGACCCACCCACCCCCCCCACACACTGACTGACCCACCCACCCCCCCACACACTGACTGACCCACCCACCCCCGCCCCCCACACACTGACTGAACCCCCCACACACTGACTGACCCACCCACCCCCCCCCACACACTGACTGACCCACCCACCCCCCCCCACACACTGACTGACACACTGACTGACCCACCCACCCCCCCACACACTGACTGACCCACCCACACCTCCCCGCACACTGACTGACTGACTGACCCACACCTCCCCGCACACTGACTGACTGACTGACCCACCCACACCTCCCCGCACACTCACTGACTGACCCACCCACACCTCCCCGCACACTGTCTGTCTGACTGACCCACCCACACACACCTCCACGCACAATGACTGACTGACCCACCCACCCACACTTCCCCGCACACTGACTGACTGACCCACCCACCCACACTTCCCCGCACACTGACTGACTGACCCACCCACACCTCCCCGCACACTGACTGACTGACCCACCCACACCTCCCCGCACACTGACTGACTGACCCACCCACACCTCCCCGCACACTGACTGACTGACCCACCCACACCTCCCCGCACACTGACTGACTGACCCACCCACACCTCCCCGCACACTGACTGACTGACCCACCCACACCTCCCCGCACACTGACTGACTGACCCACCCACACCTCCCCGCACACTGACTGACTGACCCACCCACACCTCCCCGCACACTGACTGACTGACCCACCCCTCCCCGCACACTGACTGACTCACCCACACCTCCCCACACACTGACTGACTGACCCACCCCTCCCCGCACACTGACTGACTCACCCACCCCTCCCCGCACACTGACTGACTCACCCACACCCCCCCGCACACTCTGACCCACCCAAACACTGACTGACACACACACTGACTTACACATACACACTGACTGACACACATACACACACACTGACTGACACACACACACACACTGACTGACACACACACTGACTGACTGACTGACATACACACACACACACTGACTGACTGACTGACTGACTGACACACACACTGACACACATACACACAAGGAATTCACACTTAGTGCAAATAGCTAATACATGGGATGTGTGCCGAGCACGCGCATTCTAAGTCAAATTTATTTGCGTTTTGTAACTGAAATTGTATTTTGATTTTTAATTAAAACATCACCAACACAAATACAATTTCTGTGACAAAAGTCAAAGAAGTTTCACTTACTATGCGCGTGCTCAGCACACACAGCTTTTTTTTTTTTTTTTAATGTTGCAGTGGTCTCAATTTTGTACTTTAAACTGTGAAGGGCTAACAAAGTTGAAGAGACAATGTTATATTGCTTAATCCTTATTGCATCGCCAGTTTACATTCTTAAGTCGGACGGCACGTGCTCCTAGAAAGTATGCCAAATTTCCTGTTCTTTTGGTGACCGGTTTAAATTCAAATAATGTTTATTAGCAATGTTTAGTAGTTAAGGTAAGAAATAATAAGTCTGTGCTTTGCATAATATAGAACTATTTGATTTGCAGAATGAATATCCTGCTCTTTCAAATCGTACATTATCTCTGAGTCCAAGTGCCTCTGGTAAGTTGTTTAGAACACTTAGCAATGTATTTCATTATCAATTTGCAGTGCAAGTTCATTTTACAATAATTTGGTGTACTCTGGGTGACAGAGATTTGGGAACAGGTACAGAGAAAAACAATCTTACCTAATTGATTGTCAAATCTGTAGTTAACCTGTTGAGAAGCAGACTTCACACACGTTTTGAATTATTTTTGAGTATGGAACGAGTAGATATACTGACATATTTATGGTATGATGACCAAGAGAGAACATCGATATAGGAAGGTGCAGTGCAGCAGGTTTTCTGTTATAGGTATTATTTTGTTACTCATCACAGCACAGTTTTCTCTTGCCAACTTACCTATGATATTATCTCACTTCAAATGTGTATTGACTGTCTAATTCCAATGAAAACAACATGTTTACAACAGAAGTAAATTACGACAGCCTGTCATTCCTATGACCAAATCTCGGTATATGAATTTTCATTCTGCTTCAAGGTTCTTTGGCTCAGAGGGGATACAGCTGGAGCCCAAGAGGTCCCAATACTTGGAGCTCACCTAGAAGAGTACAAAGGACCAACACCAGGTATGGTGAAATGACGGTAACTTCTAAAAAATGGAACAAAGGATTTAGTAACATAAGCTTTCTTCAGTACTCCTTAGTTTAATTTGAAACCTGATTTAGCTGTTGAGCAGCCAGTAAAAATCCATGTGTTTTTTCATTTCTTAACTATTTGTTTGAAAGCATAAATGTGCATTGTTTCTGTTTTTTGTTTTTAAAGGCACAATGTTTAGTATCAAATCCTGGTTTGGCTGTTGTTATTACCATCACAGTTTGGTTAATATATGGAGTCGTGATAAATGTTCCTGTAAAACATGTCACGAGAGCTGAATGTCAGATGTAAAAGAAGTACAGTACAAGCATAAATGCAACTGTACACATTATATTATCTCTCACCACATTTAACATGCATTCCAATTAGGGAGTGTTTACCGCATTCTCGTCCCTGAGCACTTCACTAATCTGCGGGTAGAGAATTTCTCCTATGGAAAAAGAGTACAATAGAAAGAAAGCCATGTTGATAAATGTCACGTAGATGCTTGAGTGTATGAAAGGGATCAACCACAAAACGGGTCTCTAAATACCTTTACAAGTCTGTAGGGGAGTGTCTTGATTGTTTATCACTTTCCCTTGACCGGGGACACATTTATGACCTGAAATCGAGGACTTTCATTTATTTCGACTTTAATCAGAGTATAAAAGACTCCATAAGTCTCTCCAAGTACTTAACCAGCACCATCATATTCCAGATAACCCCTCAGATATATACATATTAAATGTAATTTGTGGGTGAAATTAATGTATCTGCAACTGGTTACATGTAAAAATGTGTAGAATATCATTATAACAACCACGTACATTGGTTTGTACACCAACACATACTGTACAAAACATTTAATTCTTGCTAGCCTGTAGTTGTAAAGACATACCAACCCCATGGTAACTCCATTTAAATCTGGTTTTAATGGATCCTTTGGAGAGAACGTCCTTAGAATTGCAAATCTGAGTACACGCGATCCGTCTTGGTCGCCCCAGCTGTCATTTTCATATAAAGAATTAGAGAGCCGGCATTCCCTTATATATTTTAGTACATGGGCCTGCACTTGGAACCTAAGCTTTTGACACAGACGCAAGGCAGAACTTAACCAGGGTATTAACCTTACTAAATGTGTTCATCATACCGCACACAAAAGCAATATTTACTATATTGTGACTATATAAATTCAATTGAATAATAATTAAATGTTGAATCATAATTATTACTCCAGTAACTATATGGGGCAGACTTTGTAGCAGGCTTTCCAGAAATAACGAGACCACACACCAGGCAACCTGAATTCCAAGATGTATTGCAGGTAAGTGGTACAAACACCCAACGTTTCGGTCCTACAAACTGGACCGAAACGTCGGGTGTTTGTGCCACTTACCTGCAATACATCTTGGAATTCAGGTTGCCTGATGTGCGGTCTCGTTCTTTCTGGAAAGCCTGCTACAAAGTCTGCCCGGTGAGGATACTTTTGTCTATCTGCTTATTATGGGACAAGCACCTACAATCACTTTTATACACGAGAATGCCATCTGTTCATATATATATATATATATATATATAATATATATATATATATATATATATATATATATATAGTCAATCGGTGCTAGAGGTATCATATGGTTCTCTTGGTGGCTCTAACAGGTTGTGGTGGTCCCTACTGACATGTCCTAGCACTGTGCTTGAGCTCAGAGGGATCGCGAGACTGAGATCCGTGTTCTGCATTCAGTTTCCATCCCCCCTACGCTCCTCACATTGAAGTGGCAGTTGTGAAGTGGGGGAAAAGTAGCCAGGGCGTGGCAGGTTCTCTTGCACTCTCCTAGGGGCTGAGGCCTATTGTTCATCAGGATTTTTACTGTTTCCCTTATGGAAATATGCAGCCCAGAAGACTCCCATTCATACACAAATACTACAGTATTACTACCAACTCTGACTCCAGTTAGGCATGTGGTGTATTTCTGTCTCTGTGCCGCACAGATTGTATTTACAGTAACTAATTTCACGTACATTTTGCTGAAGATGGCATCTCACCAGAGCTTGTAGTAAATAATACATTTGTAAAGCGTGGCGAATATTTGGAAATGTCACTAATTATTTGTTTGTGGCGGAAGTCCCAAATTGACCAGTTTTGCTCATTTGTGTAACATTTTTATCTCCAGTCGCGACATTAAAATAGAATACGTAGAACCTGCCAATGTATAAACTGTTGAAACTTCTCTTAAGGGTTAACGTGAAAGTTGTGTACATTCTAGTTATGATAAATTAAGTTAACCACATGCTCCATAGATCCTGGTAGATTAGTGAATGCCAGATATGGGGGGGGGGGGGGGGGTGAAGAAGTAACAGCATTAGAGACCCCCTGTATTTGTCTTTTTCATCTCTTTGTATTTGTGAAGAGTTATGGGATATTAAAGATTTCTAAAATACTGCTCTTCTTTTTAGCATCTACAGGAAATTGAGCTACAAGTAAGATATTGACTCGGCTGCTGAGAACTGCAAGATCATTTTTGAAATATGTATATTTTTGTACTGATTCATGCTTAAGCAATCCCTTTGCTGGTTGCATTTTATCCTAAGAGTAAATCATTAAAGTCCTTTTAGGTTGCCTACAAATGTAGGCAAATCTAGCATTCCTGGAGCCACGGCAGAAAAAAAACAAACATCCCTAGGCTCCAGGGAAGGTAAAAGCCACGGCTTCCTGTGGGAGAGGGTTCATTCCTTGTATCTGTCCCTAGGCACTATCGATGCCTGCTGCCGGGGAACGCTGTGGTCACAAGCCTGTGGCTTTCCTAGCTTATAGGTAAATTTAGTTTAGCTACACCTGTATTAAGCATCTGCACATTTTACAACGGGAGTCCACAGCTGTACATCTCCAGTTTCTGCATTGTCCCTTATGTAGGTGAAGGTGGATATTGCTCTCCATCGCCTATCTCCCAGGAGCTATAATACGCACGTGAAAATGTTGTCATAGAACTCAGTTGGTCATGTCATGAGATGCGCCGTAACATCACGGAATCCAACATTTCCATTCTTGACGCGTATTTCGTGTGCCGACTGAGAATAAACCTGTAAACCTTTTGTGTGGATAGGAAGTCTCAGCTATATTACTAACGTGTTAAGTGGATTTGAAATGCAGATTTGGGGAAATCTGAATTCGCCGCATTTTATCCTTTTTTTACTTCCAATTAGCAAGTAAATTCAGTTGAGTTGAAAAGCATGGTTTTAATGTTAGGATACATTTTTAATCGAGGCAATTGTGTAACTGATAACGGGATATTCCTGTAATGTACATGTTTTTTTTTTATTTTAACTGCCACTTAGTGTGTCTAGTTCAACTGTTTCTTAATTGTAAAAACATTTCTATTTAGATCCGTTTTATCCAAATGTAATACTTATTTTAAATATTGTGGCGATTCTTTTCTTTTTTTTAAATTTTTTTATTATTATTTTAAAACACCGATTGCCCAGTTATACAAATACTATGGAAACCTCAACATTTATGCTGAAAGATGTAAATATTTTCAACAGTATGGTTGTGTTCACTAAACCTGTATATGGTTACTTTTATACAGTATTTGTTCAATGTAATGTTTTTGTGAGTTAATATTGTGGAACTGTCATTAAACTTTGTGGTTTACTATATAAAATACTTCGTCTTGTATAGTTATTGTTTTTGTATGTCCAGATTTTGTGAAAATATTCATGTTCTCAAAAAAAAGCAAGAAAGTTATATTTCCTGAAATTGAAGTTTACTGCACGATCCTAACACACTACACCTGTATAGCAAGTCCTCTACTATACGTTCTCACCATATATAAGGCCAGCATTTAGCAACAAGTCACGTTCATTCAACACTGAATGATGCATAAAATATACCTGGCTGTTAGAGGGCATACTTTTTACAATAACTTGTTCTCCTTGAATTATTCTAAGGATTTTGTATTGGGTGCAAGAATGTAAACTGGTTTGGCATTCCCTTCCGTAGGTGTAAAATGTATTACTTTGCCTCATAATGTATTGTTTTTTTAATCTGTAGCCTGCCTTTACATGCACAATCCTAGTTTACCAAAACATATATACAGCTCAACCCCATTATAAGGCGATCCGTTACAACGCGAATCTGCTTATACCGCGATGCAAGCGTGGCTCCCACTTTTCTTATTTATGAATACTTAACACGATTATTGATATCTTAAATACTTTCTTGTACAATGCATACAATTATACATTATTTCTAACGCGATCTGCTTATAGCGCGATGTGATTCTTTGGACCCCAAGAAAAGCGTTACAAGGGGGTTGAGCGGTATAATGAAAATGTAGCAATGAAATGGTCTTTGTTTAAACAAATGTAATCAGACTTTAAAACATGTCTGCTTTAACTTCTTTTAAGTAAAATTTTATTTTCATCAAGGACCTCTTAATGAGGGGGTGGGAGTCTTCTCAATTACGCATTCAATCTTTAATTGCCAAGACCTTGATTTTTCTTGGACCTCTAACCATAACATTGAAGAAGGTGTAATGAAGGGAGCTTTGCTTGTGCTTATTCATTAAGGCTTGATAAAGATTACTTTGGTACAGTAACTGAAATGTCAAATATTAATGTTTTGAGTGCCTGTTTCTGGTTTTCATATTCTTTTCATAGGCAGAGATACTAGGGTTTAGTTAATCTTGAAATTCCTTTCAGATTTAGCAGGTCAATCAATGTCAGACTGTTCTTGGAACAACCAGTGCTGTGTCGTCATGGTTTTAGTACAGCAGTGTTATTTTGTTGATATGTGAACCTTCAGTTGCTTAGGTACTTGCAAAGAATATTACTATATAAGTGGTAACACAACCATTATTGTACATAGCATCCCCTGGGGTTACAGATGGGACAATGGGGGTTATTAATTCATCTGTAATGGCACCATCGAGTGGAAATTGCCATTGACATCCATGGGAGTTTGTGTGCCATAGTGCCTCTATCGGCTCCATCTCAATTGAATGAATAACACCCAATATGTATTTTGTACACTCCCTAAGCAAAATAAGTGGTTTGACGTAAACTTAATTAGAGAATAAACAAATATATACAGTATAGATATAGGCAGCAACGTTAAAAATTCTAGGGAAATTACCTCTGCGCTGGGCTGTGATCGTGCTTGGCCGCACTTGAGCCGCGGTCCACCACGTGATGCACGGGGAACTTGTATCGCGCCTCATCTGTATATAGATCTAGGTCATACACTTTTCATTGATCACATCATGGGTGAAGGGGATCAGGATAAATATCTAGCTCTGGGTCTTTTCAATATTTGACATTCTTCTGAAGTTTTCCAACTCTTGACAAATATACACAATGTTGGTCAGAGATACGAAGTTTAACTTGGGTGGATATTCTCTTTGTTTTTTATTATAACGGATGCAGTTCTTTAATGCGTGCTAATATCTGTTCCAAATCTACCCGTAATCTTTCAGGAACCCTATACAAAGCAACGTACAGATTCCTTTTTATCTACTTCTAAAACTTGTCACAATTTTTGTATAATCTTGTAACTTTGACCCAGTTAATCGAAAAATCATAAACTCCCTCGACAAAATAATTAAATCAATGCTTCTCATTGATTGTAGGTGGACTGCAAATATTATAAATTTTACTTCAAGTAGCTGTATACCACAGTGCATTTATTTTCTATCACCACTGAAGATCTAATGATTAGATTAGTTTATGCTATATTTACGGGTATTATATATACACCGATTTTTATTGCTAGTGTTTATTTTTATATTTATCACTAATGTATCCACCTTTAATATTTATACTGGTTTGTTTTTGTTAGTTTTGTATAGCACACAGTGCATTTTATGCGATTTTAGTATTGATTATATCATTTTTCTAACAATAATATCATACTATTAGCCGTTTTCGATTGTGTGTTGAATCAGCAGAGCTGATTCCAGTCTTCTTTGAGCTTTTTTCGCCGTGTTTACGTGGACTTTGCCCTATAAAACTGGCTATGACACATCAACCAATCAACTCCTGAGGAAGTCACGCAACGTGACGAAACGCGTAGAGACATGGTGACGTCATCTCAGGCGGGCGTGTGGGAGGAGGTACTGTGTTCTCGTTACCTTTCAGCTGCTCTGCCTGTATTTCCAACGGTGCATTACAGAAGGAAGCTCTTTTGAGCACTTGAAACGCTGCAGGGCTCGTGGCAGGAGTCAGATGCAGCTACACCAGATGCACAGTATCACTATGCCCCCCACCCCCCCCCCCTGCTCCTGTAGATGACGCCCCATACAGTTTCTCTCCAATGTACATGTTATTTTAACCTTTTGTAAGTGTATCTCCTAAGGACACTCTCCTTAATAAATTTACCCATTTTTGTACACAGTTACGCGCTATGAAGCGTGTGCTTTTTTTTGTGTTATGTATTAAAATATATTGAGAATTAAAAAAAATATATATATATATTATATACATATAACCCCTCTTTATTTTACCTCAGATTATATGGCCTATCACTGAGGTGGGAGCCTGAGTCCTATGGGTTATTGTTTAATTCTTATAGTGTGAGCTACATGTTGTGTGAGACTGTAGTGACAAGATACAACACAGTGGTAATGAATTATAACAATTTTTATATTCTCATAGCTATAATTTGTGGTGTTGCATATCTCATATGAATTAGTACGGTGACTTAATCTCAGAATCACTCCATACACATATTTAAGCAAACTATACCAACAGTGCGAACGCTGTGCAAACAAATAATAACTTTTATTTCTGTCTGGCCTCCCAATCATGGGGTACTGGCCTGTAGATCCTGGTGCGCTAGCACAATCGTTGCAGCTCATAAACTGTGTGTGTGTTGCAGGCCTGGTGCTTCATAAAGATCAAACTGATGGCAATATAACTGCAGTTTAAATCCTTTGTGGGTTAGCTCACCCACTCCAACCTGGTGTAATTCATGCACAGCCGGGCTCCCTAATCTCTCTCTGTAGTAGCCTCACTCCCTCGGCTCCCTTTCCAACTGTCACTCCACTGGCTAAGCACAGTCACATGGTCCAGTGGAATGTAATTCTTAAAGGGGCCATGTCCTGTGCTGATAGCAGATACAGGGGGTTACAGTAGTATCAATCACAAAATCTGAGTGGGAATCAGGTAGTCCATGTGTAATCCCAAATAGTAAAGTGAATCCAAGTTTCCTCCGTGGATTAGTCTGAGTTACTGGTATCCTCTGAGAACATATTGAATGGGTGAAATGACATCACAATACCGTGCAGGTCATAGTACAATGAGTAATGGAATGGAGTGTTGTTCTAAGGTTCTAAGGTTTCTATGTTTCTTTATGAAGTTCAGATGCATCAGACCTTGACTCAACAGTGATTATCCCTGAAGCCTTTCATATTCTCTCCACACAACTTTCTGCTGAGGTCTGTCACTTTTATCTTACTTATTTATGGTACCAACGTCTCCGTCTGCTGATGAAGGCCCCATAGCTGACCAAAACATTGGTATCATTTCTTGACCACAATACAAACTTTTTTGATTCACTCAGTGTGCTGTGTCCTTTATCCAAGTTCCTGCCTGGGTATTGTACGGTATATATGGTTAATCGTAGATACATGCTGGGCTGCCAAGAGTGAGTTCGGGCCCCGGTGAAATGTTTTTTTCCGGGACACTTAGCAGCTCTTTTCTCTCCCGCACTTAGATGTGTGGCCGCCTCTTTGCTTACGGCCTCCTTCTCCATCTGAACCACAGCGTAAAATGACGCCGCTGACGTCACCGTGACGGTGTCGCGTTGCCATGATAACACGACGTTCTGATGTCATTTAATACTGCGGTTCAGAAGGAGAAGGAGGGCGGCAGCAAGGAGTGACAAATAATGATACTACCGAGAAAGCGAAAACATGCAATATAGTCGGGTCCCGGGCCCCCTTTCAGACCCTGTTAATTTGTACCAGCTTCTCCCCCCTTTTCCTTTGTAGTGGTGTGTGTGCACATTTTAAGTTTTGGTGGGTGAAAAAGGCAACAAAAAACCTCCATCGTTAGCATATAGCCAATAAAGAATATCACTTGTGAGCACAATCACATGTCTTAGACAGGTCTACAAACCTGCCTTTCACCATTATCATCTAGCATACAGTGCTTCCACTGCAGCAAGGGATTCTGGGATATGAATGTGCTCACAAGTGATATTCTTTATTGGCTATATGCTAACGCTGGAGATTTTTTGTTGCCTTTTTCACCCACCATGACTTAAAATGTGTTAGGTAAATCCACCCAGCCTTGAAAATTGCAAAGCCAGTACAACAAACCTCACATTGATGAGACCCATTAAGGTTGAAGCATGTCTGTGCGTGGTTTGACTGGCTTTGCATCTAATCCCATGCTGTGCGTAAAAGCTGTGTGAACAGCAGAGCATTTGCTTATATGGGGTCCATGTAAATGGATTTCAGGCAAAAGGTGACACATTGTGTGCTCATTTGCATGTAATTTCCCAGAATCCCTTGCTGCAGTGGAAGCACTGTATGTTAGGTGATAATGGTTGAAAGGCGGGGTTGCAGACCTGTCTAAGACATGTGAATGTGCTCACAATTTATATTTTCATTTGCTATATACTGTGTGTGTGTGTGTGTGTGTGTGTGTGTGTGTGTGTGTGTGTGTGTATCTTCCAAATGTTTACTAACAATGCAGTTGCCCACAAGATGGGGACATTTGAGAATCTCTGCGCTTTACTGCATATGGACCCCATTATTATCTGTTGCAGCAATGAAAACTTGAAATAGATTAATAAACTATACATAAGAATTTTTGTTGTAAGTGAAAAATTATAAACTAATCACCGTAAAAAAAAAAAAAAAGAAGAATTGTACTGACTGTTAAGCACCCCTTCCTATAACTTTCATCACTAAGCTATGAGATAAAGAAAAAAGACACAATGGGAACCACAAAAAAAAGTGCACAGACAGGCACCTAATTCAGATGTGTCCCTTAATTTTTTTTTTTAATATATACAAAGGAGAGCACTGGAAAAACAAAATAAATAAACACAGATTTTACCAACAAATTAACATGGAGAACTGGATTCTTCAGGTCCTTAAATATAAAAAAACATATATAGGTTATTTGTAAATTCACACAGTGGTTCTTCCAGCATCTTAATATATTCATATAATCCAGCACATGTATATGTACTTGTTTATATATGAAATCATTTTATACAAAGTTATCTACAACCATTTTTCCGTATACTGCACTGTTCATTTTTAGTAAGTATTACAGTCCTTCCAAACGAAGACCGATACAAAACAGTCTTATTGCAATATATTTACTTCGCTTTGGATGTGTAATCAAGGCTGGCATTATTGAACGCTCTTTTGTGCAGTTGTATTCATGTTTCACACTACTGCAAACATCTTTACCAGTGAGATGAAAGAGCTTTCAGCACACTCATTTTCTACTACTACTGTAAGACCTAAGGAAGGTCCCACAGTCAGTAAATAAGGCTACTAACAATTGGTCATGAGGGATCTGTGCTTGTACCTTTTCTCATCTCAGTACTAAAAGAATCTAGAGGCCGTTGACCTGTTAAAGTGAGCTCCCTATCATGTTTTCTTTCAACATGCTTCCTTTATATTCTTCTTGTTTATTGCTCAGTATATTATTTTCGCAATTACACTTTTTCCGTTCGTGGTATATGCCAAGTACAGATGATGCAAGTACCCCAGATCATATTAAGCACAAAAAAATCCCAGTCAGCAGATCACAAATTCTGCTTCGGGTGGGTCAATCAGTTTGATTTTGGTCCTCTGTAGATATGTTTCTTGTTTTATGTATAGCCTGGCCTTCGGCAGCTATTGCTAATTCTGGGCCTTTCCTCTGTCAGTCCTGTTAGAACGGGCAGTGGAAAGGTTCATTCCTTCAGTTAGCCTGTTTGTGAGTTTCAGCTCTGAAGTATTGTAGCAATATTCAGAGGCGGGCCTAAGCAACCTTTGAGCATGTTAATCCAAAGGGTGGATATGGGTTGGAACACCCCCGGATGTGTGTGTGAGACAATCGTTATCCAGCTTTGAGTTGTAATGATTCAAAGTTAGAGACACTCCCTGAGGATATTCAAATTGAGACATGTCTCCAAAAATATAGTATGTTTGTTAGTGATCAGGAGTTAGTCTTCAGAGAGAGCTGAGAGAGATAGCAAGCCAAGAAGAGTTCTCTCCCTCCTTCCCCACCTGGGTGAGGAGGGAGGGGAATTTAAGCTGCCATGAGCAGAGGGGCAGAGATTACTCCAAGCCTGTGATATCATGCTGTATGCTGTCTGCACATCTATGCTGCTCTGAATAAAGATCCACAGAAAAGAAGCTGCTGTGTGTGTCCCTGTGTATGGAGAATGGAGTGTCAGTGGGGGTCTCTCCTCTGTAGACCCAGGGGATCCCTGCTGGCTGGAGGCACTGTGCACCCTGAGAGAACAAGGTAACCTGTCCCACACCACACCTCCTGTCCCTGTCCTGGGTTCTCCCCACAACACCGCGGAGCACTCAGCCCTCCTGTTTACCAGCAGGTCACAGCACCCAGACCACTCAGTGACCAGAAGGAGTGTACCCCCAATCTCATGTCAGGTGGGGTACCATAGAAGGGTTACATATGTATTAGGTGGTAGAGCCTGATTGGGTCGTCATGGATCATATCCTCTGCGGCATTGCTTTCAGCTTTTAACTGCTCACTGTTGAGGTATATGCTGGATCTAGATACGATATTGCCAGGCTTCAGGGGTTTTCTGTCCTCCACACAATCTTGAGCATCTATATGGCAGGCTTTCTTTTTTTTATTTTTCCTGGGCTTTTTAGGGCTGAGGTCCAGTGCTGCATAACACACTTGTTCCTCAAATTCCACCTGAAGAATATAGTAAACAAATAAAATAAAAGGAAAATGTGATCAACAGTCTTTCTTTCAAAGTTTGTAATAAAATAATAATAAAATATGCCAATTTATGTCTGTAGAACAAAAAAAAATCAAAGTAACATCTCTTCCAAGGTAGAAAAAATGGGGAATCTTTTTCCTTGAAAAAGCACCATAGGTGGCGTGAAATGCGTGGGTGGAGTTTTTTCACTGTCTTTATGTTTTTTATGTAGCCTAATAAATTGTTTTTAATTTTCTATGGCTGGTGGGTTTCCCCATTTTTTTCTACCTTGGAGCAGCTGTTACTTTGATCCTTTTTTGTTCTGTCTACTTTTTTGATCGAGGAAACGCCACCGGGGGCAAACCGGAGGACGCACACAGTTTAGCAGCAGCCATGCTAGCAGCTTCAATCCAAAGGAGTCACAGGGCGGTGCTTAATAGTGAGTAGAGGCTACTCACACCGGCTTAACCGAGGACTCAGGGATTTTTGCTTATAGCTCTATAAAACATCTCCCTTATACATTATGTCTCCTCCTGTTCTCCAGTACAATTCGATTTGATATAGCTGCAGCAGACCTTCCGTTATAACCCGATTTTTCTCCTCACGTGCCACCTGACTTCCTCTTTCTTTCTTCGTCTGCTTTCTGGGTAAACTTTATAGCTATCTGACTCTCCTTATCTGCTACCAACCAGGCTATGTGCATTATGATGGCACGTGCCAGATACAAAGCCTACCAGTTACAGCACATGGAACATAACGTTCCTAGCAGCACCCTCTTTGGAATGTTCGAGAGGATCCAAACCATGACTATGGTTTTTATACATAAAGTAAACCTTCCAAGTTTGGTTGCCCTAGGTCTTATAGTTTGGCGTGCATAATGAGAGAGAGAGAGAGAGAGAGAGAGAGAGAGAGAGAGAGAGAGAGAGAAGAGAGAGAAGAGAGAGAATAGATATTGCTTTTAAAACGCTTTTATTCCTTAATCTGACCAGTCAAGACTTTCTACCACATCAGCCTCACCAATGTATACATCTTCCTTTACCTCATCCAGGCTGTGTCAAGCGTATAGTAATGATTACACATTGAAAATGTGAAGCTGTTCAGAGTTCTCTACTGTGATCAGAGTATTCGTGTATGTTTGTGTCTTGCTTGAAAATATAAAATAGAAGACAGCACCTGGAATTCTTCTGTTTCTCTCTTGGGGTGTTGCCATCTGTTCATAACAACATTCATCTATGCGCCCATAAAAAGAAAAAAAAATGATTAAATGCTTTTTTTTTTTTTTTTTTTTAAAGGCTAAAGACCTAATAACTTTAATAAAGAAGAAAGCAGATTTAAGCTGATACCACCATAAATCTCTTTAAATCACAGAATAGTAATCTACTGCAGTTTTAACTTGTGTTAATAAGAACGGCATAGAATTGGCATTATCTGGTGATGTAACCTCAATGTTGATGACATCAGTCAACATTTGTATTAGGTTCTTTTGTACGTGCACACACAGGGTCCCTGTGATCTGCTGCAGCTGACATAATTAGAAATGGCTATATGTCAAAGTTATTGGTTTATATATAAAAAAATAAATAAGGGGTGGGTACATTTACAAATGTTATCTCTAAGTACTGTCTGTGTAAAAATGGTACCAAGAAAATGGACTGAATCTGAAAATTGCCGATCCTTGGACGCCTGATGGGAGCTTTGTTACAAGATTAATTACTGATCATTACCCTCTTAGCAATAATGTCCCCCCTGCAGAGGAAATCCAAGCCGTTTGTTTTGTTGTTTTCTTTAATTTTTTTAAATACAGAATTCAAGCAGGGGGTCTCCGGAGTGGAACCCCATTAATTTCACATCTGGGGACCCCCTGCTTCCAGAGGTACTTACCTCCGTGGTGGGTGCCGGAAGCCACTCCAGGGTTCACATTACGACTGCTTTTCAAAGCTCGCGAGCCAATAGGAAGCCGTAATGTCATCAGGTGCAACTTCCTATTGGCCCATGTGATCGGGGGCTTTAAACTGCAGAAAACTGCAGGAGATACAGGCACCCCCTTCGGAGGACAGTATCTTCGGAAGCAGGGGGACCCCAGAGCTGAAATTAACGGGGTTCTGCTCCCGAGACCGTCTGCTTCATTCTTGTATTAAAGAAATGAAGGGGGGGGGGGCGGTTTGGATCTGTCCTCTAAAACCTCATCTGAAAATGATTTAGATCAATGCAGAGAGAAGCTTTACTATTAGCAATTAAAAGGGATATTGAAATACTGTATATATATACATACATACACTGGTTGTGGGGCAATAACCTGTCTGTGATTGAGAATGTGTGCTTGTCCGTTACATCCTCAGTAGATTATTATTCTCTTTGTCTACACTCTGATTTTTCCCTGTAAATAATCTTCTATTCATTTACCTCCTATTTTGAATATACGTCTTAATGTAGTACTGTACTTTTATTGCTGCAATCCTATTATATGTAGCCCTGGTAAGAAATGGTGCTATAGTTCTATCCTTCTCCTGGTATAATCCCTGGTAAGGGCAGGTTGCCTGGAGTTATAATGGGTTCCCCCCACTTCAAGCACTTGCCCTGAGTGGTGGAGGTAGGTCACCTGACCCTGTGTCAAAGCAAGAGACACAGGGGCGGTGCCTGCTGAGATCATAAAAGAGCAGTGCATTTCCTATTTAGTGTGTTCTGTTCTGTCAGTCTGAGAGTAGTGAGTGAGTGAGTTAGTGAGGAGAGGAGTGATCAGCTCATGAGTAGAGCTGAAATAGCTGTAGTTAGTGAGGTGGACCAAATACCTCTCACCCTGCTTAGGGGGTGAGGGAAGAGCTAGCCCCACTCTGGATGCCCTTTGGGTCCAGAGTGACGGCAGGGAACATCATAAGGGAGAACAGTTAGTGGACTGTGCATCAACTGTACCTGTCGGCTGCTGCTGCTGCTGCCCAAGAGAATAAAGAGACTGCTGCTTTTAAAGATAATCCGTGTGTGAGACTGGAATCTCTCATCCCTGTGGGGAATCTCTGTGGTAAGGATTCCTCCCCGCATTCCTGGGGCTTACTATAGATGGAGGCGCTTGTTACGCCGGTGCTGCCCGCAGACCAGACCCGTCCCCTGAGCTGAAGGGGGAAGTGGTAATACACGCACCCGCAGCAAAGGGAGCGTGTCCGTAGTGTGGTATGAAGCGTTGCCAGGCCAGGTGTAGTAAGGTAGACAATACTTGCCGGTACCGGTTGTAGAGATAGAGTGAATGATGCCTTTCCGAAGTCAGGGAGTGGAGAGTGGAGATAGGTCGTAGTCCAAGCCGAGTTCAAGGGGTTACCAGAGTGAGCGTTGTCCAAGGAGTGCCGAGATCGAGAGCCAGAGGCGTAGTCGTACGAGCTGCGTCAGAACCTGTGAAAACACTGAGAGAATCCAGAAGTACTTCCATACAGAGACTATGTCGAGCAAAGACTGAGCAGAGAGGAGCTAGATAAAGCAGGAAGGTCTAATTAGGAACGGAGGCGGGACAGGAAGAGCTACAGGGAGACACTGCAGATTGGTGCAGGCATAACAGGCCAGGTGAGTCTTGTTAGTAACCTGAGTATGCCCGTGCAGTGTGCGGGGGCGGAGCCTGAGGTCCGGGGGACGGGAATAAGAGTGTGCAGACTGAGCTTGCTCCGTAACTCGTGTACGCGTGTGAACAGAGCCAGTGGATGGTGCAGGTGTGCGTGCAGGAGGGCGTGGGCGCGCCCGGCGCTGTGCAGAGGAATCGCCGAGGGGAGTGATTCCGCGACGCGTGTTGAAGGCCATCTTCCATTCATCCCCCTTCCTGATGCGCACCAGGTTATAGGCACCATGTAGATCTAACTTGGAAAAAATCTTGGCCCCCTGTAATTTATCGAACAGTTCGGTAATAAGGGGAAGGGGTAACGATTTTTAATAGTGATGTGGTTTAAACCCCTGTAGTCGATGCAAGGCCTCAACGATCCGTCCTTTTTCTTGACGAAGAAAAACCCAGCCCCTGCTGGGGAATTGGAGTGACGAATAAAGCCTTTCTTGAGATTCTCCTGGATATATTCATCCATAGCGTGAGATTCTGGTAACGACAAGGGGTAGGTCTTGGACTTGGGTAGGGAGTAGAGTTTTGGGAAGCAAGGAGCACAGCTGAAGTAGAAGTCTGCAGGGAGAATCCTGTAGAAAAAATGAATAAAGGGCACAACTCCGTGCTAAAACTGAGGGTGATTTATTGGATAAATGCACAGGGACAGAAACACAGCCCACAACCGACATGTTTCGTCCCACGGGACTTTATCAAGGTGTACCACATCACTATACCTCCTTACCTTTAATACACCCGTTTTGCGCCAAAATCGCCCAACCGAGTACACTGCGCATGCGCGCCGGCGAAGCGTCGCATCTCTGTGACATCGCCTCCCCTCTGGCACTAGTCCTAGAGTCAGAGACCACGTCACTGGGATGCGTCCGTTTCCACCCTGGAACGCATGCCAGCTGTGCTCCTATTGGGCGAAGGCGGAAGAGGGATGAAAGCTACATTTTTTTACACTCAACAACTTTATTAATGTTAAAAAAAGAGACAAACATATTTTGCCCATAGCTAAACTTTGCAAACAGACACAGTGCTACTTTAGTTTAGGATTACATTAAAAACAAACACTAATCACATTGAATAACCTTTGATAAATAAAGAGAAAGAAGATGTTTTAAGCAGTCACAAAGCTACATTTAGACTTCAATCATTTTAGAAGACTATATTCTAATCTAAGTAGATAAGTGTATTTAGGGAAGTGTATATGTTAAGGGGGGTAAGCAGGGTAAACCATATCTGCGGTAGTCGCGCTGACTGACCGCTAGGTCCCATGTTCATGTCCCCCCTTGACCTAGTATTATATACATGCTGGAATTATTTATAGAAGTTCCTATCTACCTATATGCTGTAATACAGCTTGTGAGTCCATACACTTGTATGAGCGTCAATCTCTACGTTTATACATATTGGGTAGGGAGTAACCGGGAACTAGATCGATCGGACAATCGTAAGTCCTGTGTGGCGGCAAGAGGTCTGACTGTACCTTATTGAAAACGTCCCGGAATTGATGGTAAATGGAAGGTAGAATAACTTCGGGAACAGAGGTATTGGCCAGCAGTTGATGAGTCTCGTCTGACCTCGGCCTCCAGGAAATGGGAGCAGAGGAAGTCCAGTCAATGAGAGGATTGTTAAGCTGTAGCCAAGGAAGACCAAGGGTGATGGGTATCCCAGGAGCGTGAGTGGCATCGAGAACTAAGATCTCCTTGTGCAGATGTGAGGACAGAAGCAAGGGAGCCGTCTCTAAGGAGATGTGGGCCGGGGTAAGAGGACGTCCATCGATACAGACGAGTGCGATGGGAACCTTCTTTCTCACGAGTGGTATGCGGTTTAACCTGGCGAATTCAAGATCCACGAAGTTTCCTCCAGCTCCTGAGTCAATGAAAGCGGCGGTAGAAGTCTTGAACTTATCGCCTGAAAGGGAGACTCTAAGTCTGTGGTTCCGAGAGGGGGTAACCAGGCTCACTAATAAAGGTCAAGCCACTTGGCTGCCAGAATGCCCTGCTTCAGCACAGACCAGAAAGGCATTGTGATAAGCGTATCCCCGGTATAGTCAGGGGTTAATGGGAGTCGTCCCCGTCCCCCCAGTATACGGCCAGAACCATGGACCCGGTACTTGTGGTTCGGATTCTCTCCAACCAGCCATAATGTTGTGAGAGTGAAATTATGTCTATGTCCAGCTTTGGTACATTAGAAGCAACTCTGAAACTTAACCTAAGCGTTTTTCGAAGCTACTTTTTGGCTAACTTCTTATAGGAAGGTCTAGGAGCTCTGAAAATGAACGTGCGCGTCTTTCACTCTTCCCGAGGGACTTAGAAGAATTGTGTGATATTTTTTATTAAAATGGTGTATAAGGGTATATATATAAATATATTTTATGCACTGTATATGAGCTGGCGATTTCTAAGTCTGTGGTTCCGAGAGGGGGTAACCAGGCTCACTAATAAAGGTCAAGCCACTTGGCTGCCAGAATGCCCTGCTTCAGCACAGACCAGAAAGGCATTGTGATAAGCGTATCCCCGGTATAGTCAGGGGTTAATGGGAGTCGTCCCCGTCCCCCCAGTATACGGCCAGAACCATGGACCCGGTACTTGTGGTTCGGACTGTCTCCAACCAGCCATAATGTTGTGAGAGTGAAATTATGTCTAAGTCCAGCTTTGGTACATTAGAAGCAACTCTGAAACTTAACCTAAGCGTTTTTCGAAACGACTTTTTGGCTAACTTCTTATAGGAAGGTCTAGGAGCTCTGAAAATGAACGTGCGCGTCTTTCACTCTTCCCGAGGGACTTAGAAGAAATTTGTGATATTTTTTATTAAAATGGTGTATAAGGGTATATATATAAATATATTTTATGCACTGTATATGAGCTGGCGATTTCTAAGTCTGTGGTTCCGAGAGGGGGTAACCAGGCTCACTAATAAAGGTCAAGCCACTTGGCTGCCAGAATGCCGTGCTTCAGCACAGACCAGAAAGGCATTGTGATTAGCGTATCCCCGGTATAGTCAGGGGTTAATGGGAGTCGTCCCCGTCCCCCCCAGTATACGGCCAGAACCATGGACCCGGTACTTGTGGTTAGGACTGTCTCCAACAAGCCATAATGTTGTGAGAGTGAAATTATGTCTAAGTCCAGCTTTGGTACATTAGAAGCAACTCTGAAACTTAACCTAAGCGTTTTTCGAAGCTACTTTTTGGCTAACTTCTTATAGGAAGGTCTAGGAGCTCTGAAAATGAACGTGCGCGTCTTTCACTCTTCCCGAGGGACTTAGAAGAATTTTGTGATATTTTTTATTAAAATGGTGTATAAGGGTATATATATAAATATATTTTATGCACTGTATATGAGCTGGCGATTTCTAAGTCTGTGGTTCCGAGAGGGGGTAACCAGGCTCACTAATAAAGGTCAAGCCACTTGGCTGCCAGAATGCCCTGCTTCAGCACAGACCAGAAAGGCATTGTGATAAGCGTATCCCCGGTATAGTCAGGGGTTAATGGGAGTCGTCCCCGTCCCCCCAGTATACGGCCAGAACCATGGACCCGGTACTTGTGGTTCGGACTCTCTCCAACCAGCCATAATGTTGTGAGAGTGAAATTATGTCTAAGTCCAGCTTTGGTACATTAGAAGCAACTCTGAAACTTAACCTAAGCGTTTTTCGAAACTACTTTTTGGCTAACTTCTTATAGGAAGGTCTAGGAGCTCTGAAAATGAACGTGCGCGTCTTTCACTCTTCCCGAGGGACTTAGAAGAAATTTGTGATATTTTTTATTAAAATGGTGTATAAGGGTATATATATAAATATATTTTATGCACTGTATATGAGCTGGCGATTTCTAAGTCTGTGGTTCCGAGAGGGGGTAACCAGGCTCACTAATAAAGGTCAAGCCACTTGGCTGCCAGAATGCCCTGCTTCAGCACAGACCAGAAAGGCATTGTGATAAGCGTATCCCCGGTATAGTCAGGGGTTAATGGGAGTCGTCCCCGTCCCCCCAGTATACGGCCAGAACCATGGACCCGGTACTTGTGGTTCGGACTGTCTCCAACCAGCCATAATGTTGTGAGAGTGAAATTATGTCTAAGTCCAGCTTTGGTACATTAGAAGCAACTCTGAAACTTAACCTAAGCGTTTTTCGAAACTACTTTTTGGCTAACTTCTTATAGGAAGGTCTAGGAGCTCTGAAAATGAACGTGCGCGTCTTTCACTCTTCCCGAGTGACTTAGAAGAATTTTGTGATATTTTTTATTAAATGGTGTATAAGGGTATATATATAAATATATTTTATGCACTGTATATGAGCTGGCGATTTCTAAGTCTGTGGTTCCGAGAGGGGGTAACCAGGCTCACTAATAAAGGTCAAGCCACTTGGCTGCCAGAATGCCGTGCTTCAGCACAGACCAGAAAGGCATTGTGATTAGCGTATCCCCGGTATAGTCAGGGGTTAATGGGAGTCGTCCCCGTCCCCCCCAGTATACGGCCAGAACCATGGACCCGGTACTTGTGGTTAGGACTGTCTCCAACAAGCCATAATGTTGTGAGAGTGAAATTATGTCTAAGTCCAGCTTTGGTACATTAGAAGCAACTCTGAAACTTAACCTAAGCGTTTTTCGAAGCTACTTTTTGGCTAACTTCTTATAGGAAGGTCTAGGAGCTCTGAAAATGAA